>NW_006416678.1:2161-4059 GCF_000296735.1 Chrysochloris asiatica | reverse complement strand
GGTTTCCAAGGGGCAGCTGGTGGGTTTGAGCCACTAACTTTGTGGTTCAGAGTCTAGTGCTTATCCCATAGTACCACACCAGGATTCCCCATAATATATTAGTAGAGATTAAAAATGTTGTTTAACCAGAATTAACTGACTTGTGTTGTGACCCACTCTCTACTCCTAGTCCACTAACTGAATAGTGTGGCACTGTGGGATAAGCACTGGACCACAAGGTTGTTTGAACTGTAAGGTTGGCAGTTCAAACTCATCAGCTGCTACTCAGAAACTTTATTCAGGGTTGCTATGAGTTGGAACCAACTCAATGGCACTTACCAACAACAACATACTCAACTCAGGAGTTGCTGAGTTTCTAATTGAAATAATTATTATAGCCTCCAAAATTCGTGGACCATGACATATTTTGCTAAAGAGTGAAATTAAGTATTCCCAGAAAGAATAATGACATTCACAGAATTATTGTTATGTAAAAATGTCTACATTTTTATTAATGAAATCAATAATAACTATCACAAGAAAAGAGAAGGAACAAAAAGTAAGAAAACAAACAAACGAACCCAAAACTTGTTTCTTTAGACTCAGTTTTTACTCACAGTTACCCAATGTGCATACTAGTACTGCGGCATAGAGTTTCCTAGGCTGAAAGCTTTATAGGGGCAGAGGACCAGGTATGTCAACAGCATAAGTGCTCTTTAAATGATAAGGTAGTCAAAATCACAACAGGGCTTGAGTCTAAATTTCACATGGAAGATTAAATAGCAAATAAAAGAAATTCCAGTATAAAATATTCACAATCGTTAGTCATTGGTGGTAGTGGTGCTGTGCCATGGAGTTGGTTCTAACTCATAGCGACCCTGTGCAGGGTTTCTGAGGCTGTAAATCTTTACAGTAGCAGAAAGCCTCATCTTTCTCCTGTGGAACAGCTGGTAGTTTCGAACTGCTGATTTTGAGGTTAGCAGCCCAATTCGTAGCCTCTAGTCGTTGTTGTTGTTAATTGCCGTCGTGCCAGTTCCGACCCATAGCGACCCTGTATAGGGTTTCCGAGGAGCAGCTGGTGAACTTGAACCGCCAACAGTTTGCAGTTCAAAAGGCTTTGCAGTCTGGCACATTAACCCAAAGCGCCAAACCAGGAAAAGAGATGCAGATCAAAACAACAATGAGATATCATTTCACTCAAGCATTAATGGCAGCAAACTTCAGAAAACCAGTGAACAACAAATTCTGGAGAGTGTATGGAGAGACTGGGACCCTCCCACGTTGCTGGTGGGATTGTAAAAAGGTTCAACCACTGTAGAAAACTGTATGTGCTTCCTCAGAAATAGGAAATTGAAGTACCATATGACCCAGCAATCCCTCTACTTGGTACATATCCACAAGCAATAAGAGCCGGGACATGAGTAAATATTCACATCAATGTTTGTCACAACACTATTCCCAGAAGTGAAAAGATGGAGGTAGCCTAAATGCCCATCAATGGAAGAATGGAAAAAACCAACTCTGGTACATAGACACAGTGGAATACTACACAATGTTGAAAAACAGTAATTAATCTGCAAAACACCGCATAACATAGATGAACCTGGAGGACATTATGCTGAGTGAAACAAATCAATCACAAAAGGACAAATAGTGTATGAAACCACTGTTGTAAAAATGCAAGAAAATGTTTTCATTCTAAAAGAAACCTTTTTCTAGGTTTCTTGGAACCCTCTAGTGCCACATCAGTTTTTTGAAAAATTTCAACTTGTGTTTTGTCAATTCTTAGTGACTTGTTTTTGCTAATATCTTTAGTATAGCCTGGACTTCTTCCTTCATTAACATTAGTTCTTGATCATTCAGAGCCATTGATTCAGACTAATGAAATGGTTGAACATAAACCATTTCTTTTTGTTATA
>NW_006416678.1:0-676 GCF_000296735.1 Chrysochloris asiatica | reverse complement strand
CCAGCTTTATAGATGATTTGATCAGCATATAGATTGAATAAATATGGTGGAAAAATACAACCTTGGCAAACAACTTTGCTGAATTTAAACCATTCAGTGCCCCCTTGTTCTGTTAAAATGACTGCCTCTTGGTCTATGTACAGGTTCAGAAATGCCACAAGCAGATGACTTTACCAAATAGAAATTATTTTTTTCACAGTTTATGATGCTAGAAGTTCAAATTCTGAGTTTCTGATGGAGGGGAATTCTTTCTGTCTCTGTGAACACTGGCAGAAAGTCTTAAACGCTTCAGCTTGTTTTCTTGTTCCTTGGAGATGTCCATGTGTCTTGGCATCTATTTTATCCCATTTCTGTCTCTGCTCACTTGTCTAATCTATTTTAATATCTCAAAAGACATTGACTCAAAATGTACACTATGTGTATCCTGCCTCATTATGATAACAGAAAACTCATTATCAAATGGAATTATTTATAACCACAGGAATATAATATACCACATAGTTTGTAAGACACAGTTCAATCCACAACATTCTACCATCCACTGCCCTTCATTTATACCCTTGTGAGACAAAACACTTTTATTCTATCACATAATACTTAGTTTTAAATAATTCCAAATTCAAAATCTCGTTTTCTGAATAATATAAATCATATATGTGAGAATTTAGGCATTTAC
>NW_006416677.1:3431-4515 GCF_000296735.1 Chrysochloris asiatica | reverse complement strand
CACTATCAATATTCTCCTCTAACACCATAACTCATAAGCATCAATTCTTCTATGGTCTTCCTTATTTACTGTCCAGCTTTCACATGCAGATGAGGTTAGTGAAAATACCATGGCTTGGGTCAGGTGCACCTTAGTCCTCAAGCTGACATCTTTTCTTGCCTTATAATTCTGGCTAAGGTTTCCAAGATAATATTAAATCGGAGTCATGATAAAGGTCATCCCTGTCTAGTTCCTGTTCACAGAGAGAATGCTTTCTGTTTCTCTCCATTTTGAATGATGTTAGAAGTTGTTTTTGTATATAGTCTGAATTCATTTGAAAGTATTTATGTAATAGAAACCGGTTACAAGATCACAGAGTGTCAATTCTCTGCAAAATGATGCAATGTAACCCCAGTCAGAATTCTAATACACATTGTTTGTATAAATGTATTATTAAAGTTATTCTAAAATCTATGTGTCATACAAAGAGCCCAAAATAGATGATACACTTAAAAAGTTGAACGCCATTGAAAGACCTATATACCTGATTTCAAGACTTTTTTATAAAACAAGTACAATGAAGAAAATTTGATACTGATATAAAAAGCCACTGAGTAATTAAACAGAATAAAAATCACAGTGATGGACCCACACCTATTTTGTAAATTGATTTTTGACAAATGTGTCAAGGCAATTCAATAAGAATTAGATAAACTTTTCAACAATTGTTTCTGGTGTCTTTTGAGAGTTTCATGCATAAAAAAAGGAAATAATATTGGTCCTGACTTCCACAGTATACTGCATTAAATCAAAATCTATACTAGACCAAAACCTAAATGTAAAAACTACAACATTTCTCATAAGAAAGCAGGATACAAGTTTAGTGACTTTGAGCTTAGGTGTTGTTCAGTGTCTTTGAGTCTGTAACTACATATAGTGACTGGTGAGCTTGAACTACCAAACTGGTGGTTCAAACCAACTTTACAGTCCAGCATATTAACCCACAACACTACAAATAGCTTATAAAAGCACAAAGTTTAAAAACAGAAAATTGAAATAGCAATGAACTAAATTTCCAATATATTCATTGTTGTCAGGTGCCATC
>NW_006416677.1:2085-2606 GCF_000296735.1 Chrysochloris asiatica | reverse complement strand
CCAGTGGTGATGACCAATATACAACCAATCTATAACCCCCTTAATAAACACTCATGATGTTAAGTATATGAAAATGCAAACTACAGATTGGCAGAAAAATATTCAGTATATATATCAATAATGATTCTTTATCAAGAATATGTTAAGATCTCTTACAATGTAATGACAAAACTAATAACCAAGTTAAAAAAAAGGTGCAAAAATTTCACAAAGAATCTGTGAAGGGGCTTCAGGAAGTTTATAAAAGTTTTTCATTATCTTTCAGTTAATTATCCCACAAAAAATCTGAAGACCACATATATATATAAAATCAGCATTTACAAGAATAAATACTTTCAGAAGGATCATCACAAATCTGGTACCTAAATGTGAAAGCTAAAGATATCACAATTATCTGAGTTTTTAAAGATGCAATGTTTTTGTTGTTGCAATGTTGTTGTTGTTGTTAGGTGTCATTTAGTCAGTAGTAACTCATAGCAATCATATACATAAAAGAATGCACTACCTGGTCCTCACCAACA
>NW_006416677.1:0-1447 GCF_000296735.1 Chrysochloris asiatica | reverse complement strand
TCAAAATGTCATTTATTGGCCCAGTTGTGATGTTTTTTGTTTTTGTTTTTGTTTTTTCTTTACATTTAGATGCAACCCATACTGCATATCAATGTAAAGAGAAAAAAAAAAATTTAGTCTTTAATTCATGAATAAGCATTTTAAGTCCTATTTATTTTCAGCAAGCAAGGCTGTATCATCTGCATAAAACAGGTTGTTAATGAAACTTCCTTCAATCCTGAAGCCATGATATTCTTCATATTATTCATCTTCTCAGATTATTTGCTCAGCATACAGACGGAATAAGTGTGGTGGAAGGATACAACCTTAGCTAACACCTTTGTTTTTTACAAAACATTCAGTATCGACTTCTGGCGACATCCCTGACAGGCATGACAGGTACGTGAGCTCGGGAGAAGGAGGGGGTAGGGTCACAATAGGTGCTCCAGCCTGGTAGACAGACAGCTTTTGGGCAAACATAAAACATTAGGCTACAACTTAATGAACTTGGTTTTTGAAAGAACAAAATACTGAGGAATTACGAGCATTTTTAACTCCCACCCGCCCGCTCCCAGCTCTCACCAGGGGGAAATTTCTGCCCACTGCAGAACCTAACAGAGCCTGAACGTATGCACTCAAAAGGAGGACGATCTCAGAGAAACAGTGAGCCCGTAGGAACTAACATAGTCCATCCCAGGGGAGTCCTCACAGTCACATTAGCCACAACCGGTGAATATATAGGGAAAATTTGGAGGCCCAAGGCACAGGGGGACAAAGAGGCATTTTAGACATCATCAAAAACAGACCCCATTTGCCCACAAGCACGAAGCCCATCGCCTACCCCTTCAGCCTAGGTCAACTCTCCGCTCAGTCTCAGAGACCGGCTCAAACTAAATAGCAACTCAATCCCAATAAAAAAAACACCACTGCTGTGGCTTAATCTGCCAGACCACAAACACTGAAGAACTGCAGGAATTGTGCACAGCAACTGCTGCAGGGAACCACATACTGGCCAGTTGTGGGTCAGAACCCACCCCACAACATTTCAACAAATAGCAAACCTAGAGGGATCCAAAACAGAGTAATAACATTTTAGATTAACTGAAGAAGCACAAAGGGCAGGACTTCCTGGCGGCTTGGGCAAAGATCGCCAGCAAAAGTGGCTCGAAAGTCCAGGCAGTAAGGCGTCAAGACAGAGATCCCGGATTCAGACCCACAAAGATAGGAGAGGTCTAGAGGCTGGGAGACTTGTAGCCAGGGGAAGTTGGAGCAGAGGCGGGAGGGCACGTACCCTTAAACCCTCTGGCTAGGCTAGATGATCTGGGCCCACAGCCTGGGAGAGACAGGGCGGCTGGATTGAAGGGGGCCACAGAGATGCCAAGACGCGGAAACGCTCCTCAGGAACATCTAGGGTGCTCTGCCGACTTTGGGCGAGTCCAAACAGATTTAAAAGAGAGCCCAGCATAGT
>NW_006416676.1:2768-4104 GCF_000296735.1 Chrysochloris asiatica | reverse complement strand
GATTTTAAATACCAACAGAATTGCCCATGGCGGACAGGTTTCAGAAGAGCCTCTAAATTGAGACAGATTAGGAAGAATGAAAGAGAGATTAAGTCTGAGAGTTTAGTCATTGGAAACATGAAATGCAACAAAAACATTTTCAGACATAAACTAAAAGTTAAAATCACTATGCATAGCAGCAGATATTATCAAATATACTACCAGAAGATGAGTCCCTCAGGTTGAAAAACACTCAGAATATGACCTGGGAAGAAATACCTCCTTAAATTACAGTTGATCTTAAGGACAAAAATGGTGTAAAGTTTTTGGGACCTTCATTTGCTGATTTGGCACAACTCAAAACGAGAAGAAATAGTTGCAAATATTCAATAACTGAAGCATGGAATGTAGCAAGTGTATATGTAGGAAAATTGGAAGTGGTCAAAAATTAAGTGGAAGGCATAAAGATTGACATCTTAGGCATTAATGAACTGAAATGAACTGGTATTGACCATTTTGAATCAGATATTCATATGGTTTACTGTGCAACACTGGAGGTGCTCACCCACCTATGCTAAGAAATTTGGATGACCTAGCCAACTAATTGGATGAGATTCATGTTTGTGCCCATTCCAAAAATGAGTGACCCAATGAAAGGCAGAAAGAAATGAACTGTTTCATAATTATCACGTCCAAGTAAAATTTTACTAAAGATAATTCAAGAACGGTGGTGACAGTACACCAACAGAAGGCCATTAGAAATGTGAACCAGATTCAGAAGAGAATGTGGGACTAGGGCTTATCATGGCTGATGGCAAAAGTATCTTGACTGAAGTAAGAGAATATCAGAAAGATGTTTACTTGTGCCTTATTCACTATTCAAAGGCTTTTGAATGTACAGATTGTAACAGATTATGCATAACATTGAAAAAAATGTATATTCCAGAACACTTAGTTGTGGTCATGAGAAATCTGCACACAAACTAAGAGGTATTTGTTATAACAATTGGATAGTGAATGGCTTAAAATCAAGAAAGGTATGGTTATGGCTCGAGTCACAGCCCATTGGGAGTGCTGGTTCCTGCCATCAGTGTCTGTCAGGGGCAGACACTTCTCTTTTTGTATTATTAATGAGGTACAGTCTTCTGAGCTCATCTAGTAAAGAATGTCTGCCTTGAGTATTCTGATTTTTTTAAGATCTATCTATGTGGGATCTATGTTTTTTATATCTTGACTTCTACTTTCGTGAGCATTATTTGTAGATCCAAGTAAAATGAAATCCCCAACAATTTCAATATTTTCTCTTGTTTTTAGGCCTCATTGTGAGGACAATTGCTTTCTTTACATTTAACCTGAA
>NW_006416676.1:0-538 GCF_000296735.1 Chrysochloris asiatica | reverse complement strand
CAAGGCACCAGGTATTGATGGAATACAAATTGAACTCTTTCAAGAAAGTGAGGTGGCACTGGAGGCACTCACTCATCTATGCCAAGAAATATGGAAGACAACTTTCTGGCCAAATGATTAGAAGAGATCCATATTTGTGCCCATTCCAAAGAGAGGTGACCAAATGGAATGAAGAACTCATTGGACAAAACCTTTGATATCCCGTGCGAGCAAAATTTTACTCCAGGTAATACAGAAATGGCTGCAAGTATACATTGACAGAGAACTTTCAGAGGTTCAAGTCAGATTCAGAAGAGGACATGGAATGAGGGATATCATTGCTGATGTCTGGTGGAGCTTGGCTGAAAGCAAAGAGTACCAAAAAGATGTTTACCTGTGCTTTATTGACTACACAAAGGCCTTCAATTGTGTGGATCATGACAAGCTATGGACAACATTGCGAAGTATGATTATTCCTGAACACTTAATTATGTTCATGAGGAAATCTCTACATGGACCAAGAAACAGTTGTTTGAACAGAATATGAGAACACTAAATG
>NW_006416675.1:1902-2646 GCF_000296735.1 Chrysochloris asiatica | reverse complement strand
TACAGGATTTCCGAGGCTGTAAATCTTTATGGGAGCAGAAAGCCTCATCTTTCTCCCGTGGAACAGCTGGTAGTTTTGAACTGCTGATCTTGAGGTTCCCATCCTGATTCATAACCACTACGCTACCAGAGAGCCTTATTTATTTATTTCCTGCCCTTTCTTAAATTTTTATAATATAATATCTACCACTGTCTTTCCATTTGTTGTACTATGGTGGCTTGTGTATTGCTATGATGCTGGATGGTATGTTATTGGTATTTCAAATACCAGCAGTTCACACAGGGTGGACAGGTTACATGGAATTTCCAAACTCAGACAGACTATGAAGAAAACCCTGGTGATGAGTTCCAAAAATAAGCTAATGAGAACATTTTGGATCACAACCAAATGTTATTTGATATGGTTCTGGAGGACAATGTCTGTAAGTTGGACAGCAGTAGCTATAGACAATGCAATGGACTCAATCATGCCAGTGATCTTGGTACTGGACTGAGCAACATTTTGTCATGTTGCTATGTGGTTGCCATTAGTTAAAACAGAGTCAGCAGAAATTAACAACAGTAGGTTATATACTATGCCTTATTTTTCTCAATTAAAAATCTATCTTAAAATTTTTTCCTGCTACATATTATTTATTACCTTATATATGTGTACTGTGTACACTGGTAGCGTAGTGGTTACAAATCGGGCTGCGAACCTTAAGGTCAGCAGTTCGAAACTACCAGCCGCTCTGCGGGAGAAAGA
>NW_006416675.1:0-692 GCF_000296735.1 Chrysochloris asiatica | reverse complement strand
TGGCCGTTTGGTTTTAATTGGAAACTGTCTCTTTAAATTTCGAAGAGATCTGTGTGCATGCATAGTAGAACCCTCCAAGGGTGGGGCTGGGGTGTCCACTAGCTCAGACACCCCTATAGTCACCAGAATGGTGGTGTGCGGATAGCAAGGGACCAATGAACAAATACCAAAAGGATAGAATGTCCACACCTTTATCTCAGCGGTTCTGCCAGGCATCTGTGGCCACTCCGATCCTTCTCCGACATGGTTTCACCCAAGATGGCGGCTCCTGGAGCAGCCCAGTGTCCCAGACTAAAACGCAATAGATTTCTTGCTTCTGCCACAAATTCCCCAATCTGTGAGCCTTCCAATCTTCTAAATAGTCCTTTATATGTGGTTCAGAGTTCTGGGACCAGCCCGAGCCTGCTTGGTCGGGTATTTTGTGTTGTTGCTGGCGGAGCTCCTTTACTGCATGTCCACCCGATTCGCCATCTTGTTTGTTCTTTTTCATGTACACTACTTTTTATAACTAATGGACATTCAGATTTTCACCAATATACTATTAAAATTAGTGCTGCAATGATAGCTTTGTAAATAAATAATTTATCTGTAAGGTAGAGTCCAAATTTAATTCCTAGATCAAACAGCATTTTTACTTGTATGTTGTTTGTTGTTGTTGTTGTTAAGTGCAATTGAGTCAGCTCTGACCCATA
>NW_006416674.1:1691-4043 GCF_000296735.1 Chrysochloris asiatica | reverse complement strand
TTAATTTCTGGATTCTCAATTCTGTTCCATTGATCTATGTGCCTTTCGTTGTACCAGTACCAAGCTGTTTTGACCACTGTCACCATGTAGTATATTTTAAAGTCGGGGAGTGACAGGCCTCAGACCTCTGGTGACCTCCAAAGAATATTTTAGCAGGAAAAACTAATCTTAACATTTACCATTCCAGGATAAACATTCCAGGATAAAAAGAAATTAAGGGATTTTGTAAAAGCCAAGCCAGCACTTCAAAACATCTTAAAGGAAGTTCTTTGGATAGAGAATCAACAAGAGCAGACAAAAACCAGAGACTGATATAAAAGACAACACCACCCAGAACTCAGTCAAGATATGGAAGAGTCCAAAGCAGAACAAAACTACAAGAATGAGTATTAAAGAAGGGGAAAGTGTAAGAACAGAGATCCAGGCAGTGAGGTCAGGTAGATTTCAGGATAAAGCAGACTGTTTTAAAAGGAGGAGAAAATTAATAGAATATATGGTAACCGCAAAGAAACTTCATATTTCACACCAAATCAAGAAATAGAAAATTCAAGAAGAACATGGAAACATAAAAACCATGAAGAAATTGACAAGAAAATGCATAAAAAATGAATTAAGCACAGGAAAGCATGCAGAACAAAAAACCCAGCAGCACCACAAAAAACAAAACATAAAATAATGACAGCAATTAATTTATACATATCAATAATTACATGTCAAGGGATTTAATGTCAAGGGATTAAATGCACCAGTCAAGAGACAGAGAGTGCCAGAAAGGACAAGAAAACAGGATCCATCAATATGTTGCCCACAAGAGACACAGCTTACACACAAAGACAAAGATAAATTGAAAATTAAAGGATGGAAAAAATATAACAAGTTAATTGCAATAAAAAATGAGCAAGAGCAGCAATGCTAATCTCTGATAAAAGAAACTTTAAGACAAAAAACAGCATAAGAGAAAAAGGACATACTAGTATGATTACGGGGTCAATTGAAAAAGAGTTGTTGTTAAATGCCGTCTAGTCAGTTCCGACCCATAGCAACCCTGAATAGGGGTTCCGAGGCTGTAAATCTTTACAGGAGCAGAAAGCCTCACCTTTCTCCCGCAGAGCAGCTGGTTGACCTTGCGGTTTGCAGCCCGATTCGTAACCACTATGCTACCAGAGTTACATAGCCATAGTAAATATCTGTACTCCCAATAAAAGAGCCACAAAATATATAGCAAACCCTAATAGAATGGAAGAAAGAAATAGACGAATCTACAATAATAGTGCAAGATTTAATACACCACTTTCGCAAAAGGACAGAAAACCCAGAAAAAATCGTAACAAAGACAAATAGGAACTAAAAAACACAATCAACCAATTTGAACTCATAGATTTGCACAGACCATTCAACCCAACAACAGCATAGTACACATTCTTTTCCAGTGAACATGGAACATTGTCCAGAACAGACCATGTGTTAGGCCACAAAGCAAGTCTCTATATTTTAAAAACATCAAAATATTACAATGCATCTTCTCTCAGATCACAATGCTATAAAATTGGAAATCAACAATAGGAAGATCAAGGAAATAAAGTCAAATACATGGAAGCTGAATAATACCCTGCATAAAAGCTACTAGATAGTAGCACTAATAAAAAGTGAAAGAAAAAAATTTCCTAGAAACAAATGGGAATCAAAATACAACATACCAAGTCCTTTGAGACACGGCAAAAGCAGAGCTAAGAGAAAAATTTATAGCAATAAATACAAACATCCAAAAAGAAGAAAGAACAAAAATCAACATATTAATACAACTCCCCATCAATTAGAAAAATAAATTTACAGTCACCAGAAGAAAAGAAATAAATGAGACAGAAAAACTATAGAAAGACTACATAAGGCAAGAAGCTTCTTTTTTTTTTTTAATGTTTTATTGTGAGCTATGTGATAGTTTACATGGGAGAACATTAGTTTTACATTCATTCTATTGTATATCGTTTCATTGCCATGGTTACAATCCTCTCCATGCATCTTCAACCAACCAAAGGATATATATACCCTGCAAGCCTGCCCCCCACACCCCTCCCCCCGGTCTTCAGCACACAGTCCCTCTCCCTCTCTGGATCTAAAGTCCCCAGCTGCTCTATCACTCCACAGTCATCCTCTCTGCCCCCATCTCAGGCCTCACTGCTTCTCTGGGTAGGGTCCTGCACTCCGGTCTTCTCCGTTAATGGTCCTGGGGGCCTCCGCTCCTAGACTGGAAAGTTAATCACTCCCTTCCTTGCTATAAAACGTCTACCTTTACATTTCCAACCCTCACAATCAGTCCTGATAACAATTATTCACTATTGTATCACAAGAGAC
>NW_006416674.1:926-1540 GCF_000296735.1 Chrysochloris asiatica | reverse complement strand
ACTCTGTGTGTGGAGGGGGTGGGAATGATTCTTGCTGTAAGGATTTCTTCCCTCTTTTGAACTACTGCATCCATAGGTGTAGGTCAAGTTCATCAAATTGTATCAGATTATTCTTTTTTTCCTCTTCTTTCTTCTTCTGGTTAGGCTCTGATCATCCAGTCATTGAAGCCAGGTCAAGTGGGTATTATCTGCAAGTATGTGTGTTCTTGTGCATATGCCCTCTCTTCTTATCAGCTGGGCCCTTCACTCTCCACTCTAGTCCTCTATGGCTACGTCACTGACTCTGGGCCCAAGAGTCTCCAGGTCTTGCCACACTGCTGGCCAACCAGGTCTTGACCTGGGTTCACAGAAGTCTAATGAACATTGTAGAGCTTAGCTCACCACTTCATTGCTGTTTTTCCCTCACTTCCCCTTATCGGTGATGAGCGTGGTCAACAATCAGAGCGTGTATTCCCATTGAGTCTTAGTCTTGGAAGGGGGTTTGCACTGAGGGGACCTGACCACTTGCCTTGGTGATGTTTCCTGGGCAAGTAACTTGTTTGTTCTTATAGTAACAGTCCGTCTGCCTCTATTGTTTTGTATTTTTCCTGTTGGTCTTTCTTTCAAGAAGTATC
>NW_006416674.1:0-529 GCF_000296735.1 Chrysochloris asiatica | reverse complement strand
CAAGCATCTTAACATTATTCCCCCCTTTTCCCCATTCCAACCATGTCTCAATCTCTGTATCCCAGAGCCCTGTTGTTCCAAGGTTGTACATACATAATTTTTTACCTCTGTACCACTTAGCCCATTCAAACCTGCCTAATTGTCCTTCCATTACCCTCTCCCTTCTTGTATATTGCCCCCCTCCCCAGCCCGACTCGATGGCACTTAACAACAACAACAACAACCCCAGCACCCAAACTATACTGTGTCTAATCCCTGCCCTGTGCTCCACCTTCCCCTCCCTCCCCTCACCCACCACCAAAATCCCAACAATCAACAAAGAATTCCCCCCACCCCCCTATAGTATGGGTTATTTTTCTTAGTTTTTTTACAGAAGTGGTCTTATGCAGTATTTCTTTTTTTGTGACTAAATAATTTCACTCAACATAATGCCTTCAAGTTTCATCCATGTTATGCGGTGGCTTGCCGCTTCCTTGTTATTCTTCAAGGTAGCATAATATTCCATTGTGTGTATGTACCACAGTTTGTT
>NW_006416673.1:2862-4102 GCF_000296735.1 Chrysochloris asiatica | reverse complement strand
TAGAACACAGTTGTTGCAAGGTTGTGTATGTAACAATATTTACTTATATCCCCATTAGCTCTTGCAATCCTTCCTGTGTCTTCAACTGTCTTCAGATAGCTCTATAAGTTGGGCTGCTACCCTTAAGGTTCAAAACTACCAGCCATTCCCCAGGAGAAAGATGAGACTGTCTGCCCTCATAAAGATTTATAGCCTAGGAAACCCTATACAGGGTCACCGTGAGTCGGAATTGAATCCATGGCACACAACCACCACTACCAAGCTTCCTCTTAGTGCAATATTACCTTCTCATCACTCAAGTTTTAACACATCTACCCTCTAGCAGTGAATTACCCTCCCTTCAGTCCTAGCCCAATAACTATCAAAGCATGCTTCAATAGTATGAACCCCCCCCTTTTTTTTTTGAGTTTTTACACAATAGAACTCTCATACAAAATTTGTCCTTTTGTGATTGACTAATTTCACTCAGCCTAATGTCCTCCAGGTTCATCAATGTTGTCAGGTGTATTGCAGATTCATGGTCATTAGTCAATTCTCTATATTATTCTACTGTGTGTATGTACCAAAGTCTGTTTATCCATTCTTCCATTGAGGCTATTTAGGCTTTCTCTATCTTTTTGCTACAGTGAATAGTTCTGCAATAAACACAGGTGTGCAGATATCTACTTGTGTTATAGCTTTTATTTCCTGGGGATATATACCAAGTAGAGGGATTGCTGGGTTATACGATATTGCTATTTTCAACGTTTGTCCCATACAATTTTCTATAGGGGTTGTACCATTTTATAGTTCACAGCCTCACCAGCATTTGTAGTTTTTTGGGTTTTTTTGAACTTTTCTATGAATGCTGGGGTGAGATGATATCTCATTGTTGTTTTGATTTGCTTCACTGTAATGACTAATGACTGCAAATCATTTCTTCATAGGTTTGTTGGCTGCCTGAATGTTTTCTTTGATGAAGTGTCTGTTCATGATCTCTGCTCATTTTTAAATTGGGTTGTCTTTTTTTGCAGAGGAGTTGTAGTTTTCTATAAATTTTAGAGATTGGTCCCTTTCTGATATATCATTGCAAAATGTTCCTCCCAGTCTGTGCACTCTTTTTTTACTGTTTTGGTGAAAACTTTTGATACGCATTAATGTCTAATTTCTAGGGTTCCCATTCCTCCATTTTGTCTTCTGCTGTATGTGTATTTTCAGTTAGGCTAGATAGTGCATTTATGCCATGTATTAGAGCCCCTAA
>NW_006416673.1:0-502 GCF_000296735.1 Chrysochloris asiatica | reverse complement strand
TTTATGAATTTTTGTGGCTCTTTCATTGGGTGCATAGACATTTATTATGATTATGACTTGTTCAATTGACCCTTTAATAATGAGATCATATCCTTCTTTGTATCTTATGCTGGTTTTTGTCTGAAAGTCTATTTCACCAAAGGTTAACATTGCAACTCCTGCTTTTTTTGATTCCCATTAGCTATATATATATATATTTTTGCATCCTTAGATTTTTAATCTATTTTTGTCTTTTTGTGTAAAATATGTCTCTTGTAGACAGCATATTGAAAGATTCTGTTTTCTTATTCAATATACTGTTTTCTGTCTCTTAACTGATGTATTTAATCCTTTGGCAGCCAGTTTAATTTCCAATATATATGAATTGATTGCTATCATTTTGCTGTGTGTCTACTTGTGATGCTGGTGGTTTCTTTGTTGCATATAATTTCTTGTGCTGAGTTCATTTTGTTTGTGAATCTTGTCATTTTTAAAATTCAAAGTTAAAATCTTTATGGTTTTC
>NW_006416672.1:3165-4201 GCF_000296735.1 Chrysochloris asiatica | reverse complement strand
TCAACTTCCTGAACTTGAATATGAGCAATTGATGGTTTGTTACACAGTCTGCTCCTGGCCTTCTTTTGGCTGATGATAAGGGCTTTACCACTGTCTCTTTCTACAAATGTCAATTTGATTTCTGTGTATTCCATCTGGTGAGCTCACATGTATAGTTGTCCTTTATGTTTTTAAAGAAGGTATTTGCAATGAGGAAGAGTTGTGGGATAACATCAAGAACATCATTCATACATGAAGAAATCTAAACGTCATTAAAAAGATAAGATAAAAAAGATAAGACCAAAGTGAAAATCAGAAGAGACTCTGAAACTTACAAAATTCTAACATGCAATCTCCAGCATGATTTCTATGTTCAGTTCCATATTTTCCAACTACTGATCCTTTCTTCTTTGTTTCTAACCTTTGCATACCAATTGCCAGTAATTATCAATGCATCTTTATTGTATATGTGATCAATTTCAGACTGAAGTAGTTAGTTATTTTTGTTGTTGTTAAGTGGCATTGAGTTGGTTCTGACTCATAGCAATCCTGAACAGGGTTTCCAAGAAGCAGCTGGTGTGTTTGAACTTCTGACCTGTGGTTCACAGTCCAATGGTGATCCTACAGTGCCAGACTTAGAATTCTTCAATTTCATCATCACTGGTTTTAGTGGTTGGAGCACAAATTGGAAGAATAGTGATAGTAACTGATCTTCCTTGTAGGCGTATGAGTATTATCCTATCACGGACAACCTTGTACTTCAATAAATATCTTGATATGCTCTTTTTGATAATGAATACAATGCTATCCCTCCTCAATTTGTCATTCCTGGCATAATAAGTCATGTGATTGTCAAATTCAAAATGGCTAATGGCAGTCCATTTCAGCTCACTAATGCCTAGGATATCAATGTTAATGTGTTCCGTTTCATTTTTTACAACTTCCAATTTTCCTAGATTCATATTTTGAACATTCTGTGTTCCAGTTATTAATGGATGTTTATGGCTGTCTCTCTTCATTTTGAGTTGTACCCCATCAGCAAATGAATGTCCCAAAG
>NW_006416672.1:0-1765 GCF_000296735.1 Chrysochloris asiatica | reverse complement strand
TGTTCATTTTGATTTGCTTCTTGAAGATGTGTCACTTCAATATTTCATTCCAGCATTGTCGTAGCACCAGCTTTTCCAGACTCAGGAGCTCCAAGAGCTTTGTCATGATGGGAAGAGGTGACAGGTTCATATGTTCCAAGTAATGTGTCTCAGTCCTCACAGTAATACAAGTCATACACACTTTACTGATTGCTCTTTTCATATCTTAACTAAAAATTGAATGAAACAATGGATAAACACATATTTCATTAAAAAAAAAAAGATTTATAGCCTCAGAAACCCTGTACAGGGTCTCTATGAGTCGGAACTGACTCCATGGCACATAACAACAACAATACATGCATACACATGTATGTATGTATACATGTGTGTATATAAACACATACACATATATGTGTGTGTATATGTACTCAAACATATACATATATGTTTCACTGGCTTTGCTTCTCTAGAAAACCCTGACTAAGGCAATGCATCGGGGTTGTATCATACAACCATAAATTTTAAAATTTGTAACAGCAAATAATCCAAGAAATGGAATTGTATGAAGAAAAACTTGTCATCAGGATTGGAGGAAGACTCATTAACAATCTCTGATACATGGATAACACAACCTTACTTTCTCAAAGTGAAAAGGACTTGAAATGCTTACTGATGAGATCAAAGGCTTACAGCCTTCAGTATGGATTGCACCTCCAAGTAAAGAAAACAAAAATCCTCACAACTGTGCCAATAAACAACATACTGATAAATGGAGAAACTATTAAAATTGTCAAAGGTTTTGGTTTTCTTGAATTCACAATCAGTGCTCATAGAAGCAGTAGTCAAGAAATCAAATGATTTCTTGCGTTAGGCAAATCTGTTGCGAAAGACCTCTTTAAAGTGTTCAAGAGCAAAAATATCAGTTTGAGGACTAAGGTGTGCCTGACTCAAGCCATGGTATTTTCAATCAACTCATATGCAAGTGAAAAGGGACAATGAATAAGGAAGACTTTAGAAGAATTGATCCATCTGAGTTATGGCAGAGGGTAAGCTAAAAAAAGGGAGGCCTTCCAACGTGATGGATTGGCACAGTCTCAGCATGAATGGGTCAAGAGAAACAACAATTGTGAGGATGTTCCAGGAACAGGCTGTGTTTTATTCTGTTGTGCATAGGATCTCTATGAGTGGAAACTGACTCAAAGAATATCCACCTGCCATTTGAAAATCTGGCTTACACATCTGTCTTCTTATGTTGTCTCTCTTCAGCATGTGGTCTATTCCAAAATATTCTTCTCTATTCTTTGTCTACCTCTAAATATCATGACAAATTTTTTTCTCCAATCTCTTAGCGTGTCCTTAATTTTTATTTGGCACTGTCAAATCCAAATGGGAAGACCTAAGACTCAGAAGTTGGTAAAATTATTCTGTTCATCACTGGCTTTAGGGGTTGATTTGTAAATTTGAGTAATACTGGTATTAATGGGTCTTTATTGTTGTTGTTGTTAGGTGTCATCAAGTCAGTATTAACTCATATAGACCTTATACACAACAGGATGAAATACTGCCATATCATGCACCAATAATTATACAGATTACATAATTATGTGAAAGAATACAACCCTAGCACACACCTTTATTAATTTTAAAACATTCAATGTCCCCTTGTTCTGTTTGAATGACTTCATCTTGGTCTATGTACTGGGTCCTCATGAGCACAATTAAGTGTTCTGGAATACTCATTCTCTGCAATGTTGTCTATGTTGTTGTTAAGTGCCGTCGAGTT
>NW_006416671.1:3107-4067 GCF_000296735.1 Chrysochloris asiatica | reverse complement strand
GTTACAATCAGACCTGTTTTACATCCTATAGTAAACTACAAAGTGGATCTGCATGATAGGGCATAGCCCCTTTCCTCCTTGATCATCTTATTAAGTGAGAGAAGATGAGCAATGGCACCTGATTCTGCCACTATATCCTGGAAAAAAAAAAAAAAAAACAGAACAGGAGTGATAGGAGGATTCACTGCAATGGCTAGGAGAATTTTCAAAACTCCTTTACAGGTAACTAAGTTTTTAAAGGATTAATGGAGCAATAAATTCCACTGAGGTTTTTTGACCAGACGAGTGTCTCTATTAGATCTGCCCTGTAAGAAAACAGCTGTGCAGAGAACAAACAAGATGGCAGATTGAGTGGAAGTGCAGTAAAGAGCTCCGCCAGCAGCAACACAGAATACCTGACCAAACAGGCTCAGGGGACAGTCCCAGAACTCTGAACCACATATAAAGGAATATTTAGAAGGTTGGAAGGCTTACAGCTGAGGGAATTTGAGGCAGAAGCAAGAAACCCATTGCTTTCTAGTCTGGGGTGCTCAGCTGCTCTAGGAGCCGCCATCTTGGGTAAGACCAAGCGGGGGAAGGATTAGAGCGGCCACAGAGGCCTGGCAGAAGCGTGGAGATAAAAGTGTGGACATTCTTTTCTTTTGGTAGCTGTTCACTGGTCCCTTGCTGTCTGCACACCTCGATTCTGGTGACTATAGGGGGTCTGAGCTAGTGGGCGCCCTAGCCCCACCCTCGGAGGGTTCTTCTACGCATACACACTGATCTCCTCGAAATATAAAGAGGCAGTTTCCAATTAAAAACAAATGGCTACAGCCAGCCCTGAACTGTTTACAATTAGAAAAAGGCATGAACAGGAATGGTGGAGCAGGACAAGCACACAAAAAAGGAAATTACACCGAAAATTAAATCCTAAGTTACGTCAAAAAGACCAACAATGGCATCTTGAAATTTCTTAAGAAG
>NW_006416671.1:0-407 GCF_000296735.1 Chrysochloris asiatica | reverse complement strand
GTTAACTGATAGTACATGGAGGGGATTATAATCCATGTAATGAAACAAGGTATATGATTTGTTGAATGTAAAACTGACGATATGCCCTGTAAACTTTCACTCAATCCACAATAAAAACCTCAAATAACATAAAATAAAATAAAATGAAGAAAACAGCTTTGGTAGCCATGGATACAGATTGAAACAGAAAAGGGAAAAGACCAAAGGCAAATTCATCAGGTTATTTCAACTTTTCAGGTAGATGGTCATCAAAACACACGCAACTAGGTTAGAAACTAAGAAGAGAATGCCCTAAGAAGAGGCAGCTGAAGTATGCCTATCAAGGCATTCCAGTTCCTATTAGAAATAAATTCGTTTCTGATCTAAGAAAAAGTATTTACGCACAGTATTTGCAATGTCTGAACAAT
>NW_006416670.1:2573-4213 GCF_000296735.1 Chrysochloris asiatica | reverse complement strand
TGCACTTATCTGTAGAGGTTTGTATTTAAGTCATTGGGATAAGCCTGCCCTAAGTTCTTGGATGCCTTCATCACATATATCCACATTATTTAAGAAGGAAAATCTATTTGAAAGAACTTACACTTCTTTCTTTTCATGCAAGCAAGATTCAAGTTTGCCAATGCTGGTATGTTGTTGTTGTTGTTGTTGCTATGTGCCGTGGAGTCGGTTCCGACTCATAGTGACCCTGTACAGGGTTTCTGAGGCTGAGGCTGTAAATCTTTACGGTAGCAGGAAGCCTCCTCTTTCTCACACGGAACAACTGGTAGTTTCCAACTGTTGAACTTGCCGGCCCGCAGCCGGATTCGTAACCACTACACTACCAGAGCTCCTTAATGCTGGTATAGTATGAGTTTATGTGAAATTGATCTCTGGTACTCATTCTTCTAGAGCACTTCTGTCATTGTTTCTTTCGAATGCTTCTGCTATGACAAACTGCTTTCTAATGAGTATTTGGCAATGTTTGTTTTGTTGTGTTTTCAAAACAATTTCTTAAATTATGTAAAAGCCCTGTAAATGACTGGTTTGTGCATATCTTTAAAAATTTACTTCCGAATCTTGGAGAGCTTGACTTGTCTGATGAAAATGATGCAATACATGATTCCACATAACCAACATAAATGCATACTCCAGTGTTTGCATTTTATTGCTGATGTTTTCAGCGTTTCTTTCTGTGTCTGGTCTTCAGCAATATTTTCTAAGGTGTCTAGAAATTGAGTGTGCAATTCCAGGATGGCCCTTGTTGCTACTGCATGTTCTTCCCAACATGTATTAGAAAAGCATTTTAATATTTAAGCATTGCCTAAATAGGTTTTAAGAACTGCTCACTGGTGAATAAAAGTGGCAAAACTATTATTATTATTATTTTTTTGCTGAATCTTTGGGATTTTCTAAGTATAGGATCATATTGTCTGCTAACACAGAGAGGTTTACTTCTTCTTCATTTTGTCAATTTGCTATTGTTAAGTGTTGTCGAGTCATTTCTGACCCATAGTGACCCTGTATAGAGTTTCCAAGGAGCAGCTGGCGAGGTTGAATCACTGACCTTGAAGTTCAAACCAACTTTTCAATCCAGCTCATTAACCCACAGCTTCATATCAGCATTCCTTTTGCCAATTAGGTGCCTTTAGTTTTCCTTTCTTGTCTTATAGCTCTGGCTAAGACTTGTAACACAATATTGAATAGGTGTGTTGATAAAGAGCATATTTTCTGGTTCCTGTTCACAAGGGAAATGGCTTCAATTTCTCAATATCTGTTGAGAGTAATGCTGGCTATTGGTTTTGTATATGTGTACTTGATTATGTTGAAGAATTTCTCTTCTATTCCTATTTTGTTGAATGTTTTTATCAGGAAGTAGTATTGCATTTTGTCAAATGTCTTTTCTGCATAAACTGATATTATCATGTGATTTTTTTCCTTTTTAAAATTTGTGTGGTGGATTATGTTGATTATTTTTCTAATTACTGAACCATCCCAGCATACCTGGTATGAATCCCACTTGGTTATGATGTATTAATGTTTTGATATGTTATAGGATCCTATTGGCTATGATTTTGTTGAGAATTTTTGCATCTGTTTTCATGAAGGATGTTGGTCTATAA
>NW_006416670.1:0-1383 GCF_000296735.1 Chrysochloris asiatica | reverse complement strand
GGTGGGAATGATCCTCGCTGTAAAGATTTGTTCCCTCTTTTGAGCTACTGCATTGATTTCATTTATTTCTGCTTTAACTTTTAAAAAGAATTTCTTTTCTTCTGGTGGCAATATGCTTACTTTGCAGCTCTTTTTCTAATTGTTGGAGAGATTTGGTTAAAGTGTTGATTGTGGTTCTTTCTTCTTTTTGGATGTGTGCTCTAAATCAGCCTCTGAGCACTGCTTTTGCTGTGTCCCAGATTTTGGTATGTTGTATTTTTGTTCTCATTTGCTAAAATATAAATGTCATACATAGGGTTGCCATGAATAAGAACCAACTCAGTGGCACTTAACAACAACAGCAGCAAGTAATTAGTTCAACAGACTAATTCTACCTTTCGTTTATTAGAAAGAGATATAGTAGACTCCCAAGAGACTCACTGAGATAAGAAATTATTTATGGTGTTATGAGGTATGGCATTTAAAATTATGCTCCCCCCCCCCCATGTTTTGATCCTCCTCCCATCTATGTGAGTTTTATGTCTTCTTCCTTTGAGATTGGAAAGATTTTGACTGCTTCAGCTAATAGAGAGTGCAGGAGAAGCAATGTCATGTGGCTTCTTAGGTTAAGTCATAAGAAGTCTTGTAGCTTTGGCCTGAATCGCTTGGAAATGTAGTTCTACAGATACTCCATCTCTGAGGACTCTCTCCTGTAACTGAGCTGTCTGGCTGTGAGAAACCTGAGCCACATAAAGAGGCTATGTATGTGTTGATGCTCCAGTCCCAGCTGAGCCCAGCATGTGAATCAGCCAATCCAAGAAGTAGACTTGTGAGTGAAGAAGCTGGAGTGATGACTCCAGCCTCAGACATCCAAGTCACTCCTGCCATTGAGTCTTCCCAATGCAAGATCCAAGTTCCATTTCCAGTGTGCCCTGTCCCCAAACCTAATGAATCTGGGATTAAAAAAAATGGCTGCTGTTTTATGCCCTTAAGTTTGAGATGGTTTGAAATGTTATTGTTGTTGTTAAGTGCCGTTGAGTCGGTTCCAACCCATAGTGACCCTATATAAGGTTTCCAGGGAGCGACTGGTGAGCTTGAATTACTGACCTAGCAGTTCAAACCAACTTTGCAGTCCAGCCCATTAACCCACAACACCACACCAGGACTCCTACCATCTACCAAACATTTAAACATAATTCAGACAAGTTCTTTGACACTGCTTAAAAACCATTGTCCTTCTTCTATTGTCCAATCACATGTTCATCACTTTCTTTTAAAGCCTCATCAGAAGCACATTTAATACTCACATTTCTAGCAACCTGCGATATGCAGATGATACAACCTTGATCGCTGAAAGTGAAGAGGACTTGAAACATTTACTTATGAAGATTAAAGAGCACAGCC
>NW_006416669.1:3499-4241 GCF_000296735.1 Chrysochloris asiatica | reverse complement strand
AAAAAGCAGGTTTGCACTGACAGACAAACCATAGGAACAATCTGTGAAACCCCAGCATAAAAAAGATGCGACTATTTCAAGAATTACACTGTGCACACACAGATACTTAACTGACTTTCAGAGACAAAAATAGTAAAGAATCTTTCTCCCACTAACTTCTCAATATCTATCTGTGCACCTCACGATGGTGAATAGGGGAGGGGCCTGAACAAGTGGACACCCAACCCATTATTGGAGGCTTCTATGGTGCACACACGCAATTTTGGTTTTGTTTCAAAGTGGAGGTTCTTGTCTCTGCTTTTATTTTGGCTTCTACTTTTGGGCCTTTTGAGCACACATTTTTCCTGGAGGTGGGAGATTTTTCTTCCTATGTTACACAAGAAGAGACATAAATTGTGGCCATATAGCCATGTTACAAGCATACCCCATAATATTCCACCATTGAGAAAGAGCCAATAACAACTACTAAACATTATATGCGAAAAGCGAAGCCTACCTCCTGATTATATCCACCAAGACACACACATAAGCTTAATAACACAACAACAAACATCCATTTAAGCATTAAAAACCCACATAACTATTAGGAATGACAAATAAAAGATCTAAAACACAACAAATAATCTTAAAACATGCCCCAAAACAGAAACAGTAACTGAGACAAAGGCACTGGAGACAGACAAAGGCTCCCCAGAAGAAGAAGAGCAGGTTTTGGATTTGCCTGAGAAAGAATTCAGAAGAA
>NW_006416669.1:0-747 GCF_000296735.1 Chrysochloris asiatica | reverse complement strand
GATGTCACAATGGAACCAAATGAAATCAAAAGGATAATAACAGAATACTATGAAGAGCTTTACTCCAACAAATTTGAAAACCTAGAAGAGATGCATAGATTTCTAGAAAAACATGACCTACCTAAACTTACTCAAAGTGTAGTAAAAAACTTGAACAGACCCATAACAAGAGAAGAAATTGATCAGGTCTTCAAAAAACTCCCAACCAGAAAAAGTTCAGGCCAAGATGGCTTCACGGGTGAGTGATACCAAATATTCAGGGAAGAACTGTCACCAATTCTACTAAAATTATTCTAGAATATAGAAGAGGATGGAAAACTCCCTAATACTCTTTATGAAGCAAGCATAATCCTCATACCAAAACCAGGGAAGGACATCACTAATAAAAGAAAATTATAGACCAATATCCCTCATGAATACAGATGCAAAAATTCTCAACAAAATCCTAGCCAACAGAATCCAACAGCACATCAAAAAATAATGCATCATGACCAAGTGGGCTTCATAAAAGGGATGCAAGGATGGTTCAGTATTAGAAAAACAATCTACATAATCCACATATAAATAAGAAAAAGGAAAAGAACCACATGATCATATAGATTGATGGAGAAAAGGCATTTGACAAAATCCAACATCCATTCCTGATGAAAACACTCAACAAAGTAGGAATTGAAGGGAAATTCCTCAACATAATCAACATAATCAAGGGCATATATAAAAAACCAAGAGCCTTCATCACCCTCAACG
>NW_006416668.1:2613-4036 GCF_000296735.1 Chrysochloris asiatica | reverse complement strand
TTGGATTTCTTAACAGCTGTTTCAATGAGTGTAGACTGTCGAGTCAAGCAAAGTGTAATTTTTGACAACTTCGATCTTTTCTCTGTGTATCATATTATTCACTGGCCCTGTTGTGAGAATTTTTGTTGTCTTTAAATTCATAACCCTAGCACCCACCTTTTGTGATTTAAAACCATTCAGTATTCCTTTGTTCTGTTAGAACAATTTCAATAGATAGAATTGATGGTAAAGATATGAGGATGAGTGCTGTATGTGTGCCTCTGTTCCTAACCTGTGTATTATTTGTTGAATGTAAAACTAATAATCTTATCCAACCTAAGAGAAAGGAAATTATGAAAACCAAAAATACATGGCCTGAAAATATGTTTTAGTCAGCTGGCTTAGACAGGAAAGATGTCAGAGGGCAGATAATTGGTTATATATATGCATCTATGTCAAGCTACCTAAGTTAAAATGACAGATTGCTGATTTATTTGTTGGCTGTGTGATTTTAAAAGTTCTCTGTACTTCAGTATCCTTATCTGCAAAATAATAATAATCTAAACCAGGTTGTTGTGACCATAAAATTGGATTGTATAAGTAAAGTACCATGGGCAGCATTGTTAGCTATTATTACTGTTTCCACTTGCAAGCCTAAGATCTTCATTCCAGCTAAGTTTTTGTAATCTCTAATAGGGTGAGAGTCATTTCTGCTTAATTCCTAGCACAGGGTGTGTTTCATGGCAGACCTTGTAAAATTTACTGATAAAATGGGACTAATTCATTCCTTTCTTTTTCCCGCAAAGCAATGAATGCATCATTGTGACACACAATAGATGAAGAGTGTTTTGCAAGAAAGAAAAATAACGTCTCTGCAATATTTCATAATGAAAAGAATTCCTGAATAAATAGTTCTAAAGGCAGATGCTGTATTTGCCTTCGTTAGCCCATTTATCAAACTGTTCCTTAAAAGGCTTCACCAAGGGGTAATATGCACCATTCTATAGTCCTACAGCGACATATATAGTCTATATGTCACTGTAGGATAAGTACTTGGATTTCTAACTATAAGGTCAGTAGTTCAAACCCACAAGCCGTTCCACAAAAACCTTATACAGGTTGTTATGAGTTGGACTCCATAGCCTTTAACAATAACAACAAAGGAGCACCTAAAGTCAGCTAAGACAATAATCTTCCACCACTCATCTGTTAGCTTGTCATACTGTGGTGGCTTGCTTGTTCCTATGATACCAGAAACCATGTCACCCAGATTTTAAATATGATCTGGGTCACCCATGATGGACAGTTTTATCTGAGCTTCCAGATGAAGACAGACTACGAAGTAGGAGAAGCAGACAACTTCTGAAAGTTTAGCCAGTGAAAATGTTATGAATAGCAGTGGAATACTGTCAGATAGTACTAGAATATTGAATATTTAAACATT
>NW_006416668.1:0-1813 GCF_000296735.1 Chrysochloris asiatica | reverse complement strand
TCTTTGCTCTTCAACACTTTACAAAGGTCTTGTGCAGCAGATTTGCCTAATACAATATGTCGTTTGATTTCTTGACTGCTGCTTCCATGAGTATTGATAGTTGATCCAAGAAAAATGAAGTCCTTGACAACTTCAATCTTTTCTCTGTTGATAAGAATGTTGTTTGCTGGTCCAAACAACATTATTATTATTATTATTATTATTATTGCATTGGGCTGCAATCCATACCGAAGGCTGTGGTCTTTGATCTTCATCATTAAGTATTTTAAGTTCTCTTCACTTTCAGTAAGCAAGATTGTATCATCTGCATATCCCAGGTCATTAATCAGTCTTTCGCCAATCCTGATGCCACATTTTTCTTCATATAACCCTGCTTCTCAGGTTGCCTGCTCAGCATGCAGGCTGTATAAGTATGGTGAAAGAATATAACCCTGTCATACACCTTTCTTAATTTTAAACCATTCAGTATTCCCATGTTGTGTTCCAACAGCTGCCTCTTGATCCACATACAGATTCTTCATGAGCACAATTAAGTGTCCCAGTATAATCATACTTTGCAATGTTGTCCATAGCTTGTCATGATCCACACAGTTGAAAGCCTTTGCATAGTCAATAAAGCACAGGTAAACATCTTTTAGATCTTCTCTGCTTTCAGCCAAGATCCATCAGACATCAGCAATGATATCTCTCATTCCATGTCCTCTCCGAATCCGGCTTGGACCTCTGGAAGTTCTCTGTCAATGTATCGTTGCAGTCGTTCTGCATTACTTTCAGTAAACCTTTACTCGCATGGGATAGCAAAGATGTTGTCTGATGATTTTGGCTTTCCATTGGGTCACCTCTCTTTGGAATGGGCACAAATGCAGATCTCTTCCAATCAGTTGACCAGATATTTGTCTTCCAAATTTCTTGGCGTAGATGAGTGAGTGCCTCCAGTGCTGCCTCACTTTCTTGAAAGATTTTCATTTTTATTCCATCTATTCCTGGCCTTTTTTTTTTTTTTACTAATTCTTTCAATGCACCTTGAACTTTCTTCTTCAGTATCATTGGCTCTTGACCATATGCTACCTCTTGAAATGGTTGAACATCAACCATTTCCTTTTAGTATAGTGAGTCTGTGTATTCCTTCCATCTTCTTTTGAAAGTGGTGTATTAAAATCACCCACTCTTATTGTAGATTCAACTATTTCTTTCTTCAAATCTATTAGAGTTTGCTTTATATATTTTGGAGCTCTTTCATTGGGAGCATAGACATTTATTATGGTTATTTCATCTTGTTCAATTGTCCCTTTAATCATGAGATAATGTCCATCTTTGTCTATTATGCTGTTTTTTGCCTTAAAGTTTATTTTATCTGAGATTAGTAATGCACTCCTGTTCATTTTTTTATTGCAATTAGCTTTGTATATTTTTTCCATCCTTTGACTTTTAATCTGTTTTTTTCTCTGTGTGTGAGATGTGTCTCTTGTAGACAGCATATTGAAGGATCTTGGTTTTTTTTATCCATTCTGCCAACCTCCATCTCTTAACAAGTGCATTTAATCCATTTACATTCAGTGTAATTATCGACAAGTATTGATTAATTTCTGCCTTTATGTTTGTTTGTTTTGTGGTGTTGCTGCTTTCTTTGTTGTTTGTCTTCCTTTGTTGAATTCATGATTTTTGTGTTCTTTCTTGTGAATTTCCTCATAGTTTTAAGGTTTCCATGTTTTTTTAGGTTTTCATTCTCTTGGTATGTTGTGAAGTGTTAATTTTCTTTGAGGTTGCCTCATAGTCCATTAACTTTTCTCTCCATTTAGTGCAGTCTATTTTA
>NW_006416667.1:0-4130 GCF_000296735.1 Chrysochloris asiatica | reverse complement strand
AGCACTATTCACAATAGCAAAAAGATGGAGACAGCTTAAGTGCCATCAGTGGAAGAATGGATAAACTCTGGTACATACACACAATGGAATACTACGTTGTCTTAAAGACTAATGATGAAGCTGAAAAACACCTCATAACATGGATGAACCTTGAGGATATTATGCTGAGTCCAATTAGGCAGTCACAAAAGGACAAATATTGCATAAGTCTATTATTGTAAAAGCTTAAGAAAAGATGTCCATACTAGAAGAAAAAAAAAATTTATTTGTTGGTTACCAGGGATAGTAGGGCGGGGACAGTAAGGCAAAGATTAGGGGATAGTCACATTATAGCTTGGGTGAAGGAGGAGGGTAGTATTCAAGGAAGGGAAGGGAAATCACAAGAAACGGGGGTGTGGGAGAATGAGGAAGACAGGGGAACTCTGAGCTAGGATTGCACAGGCTAAATGGGACAAAGGTAAATAGTGATATATATTCAACCGTGGAACAACAAGGCTCTGTAATACAAGGATCAAGACATAGTGTGAATAGGTAAAAGAGAGTAAATAATGTTAAGGTGCTTGACTATCTTATGGATATTGGTTTCCTTTGCTCATATGCCTAAAATAGACATTTGAGTGGAATAGAAAGGAATATCAGGAAATATGATTACAGAAAGCACAGAAGCCCATCTTCAGCCTATAACTGATTGTAATATCTTAAAGGGGTTTTAGAACTTGTCAAGTGAAATAGGTTTCTTGTCAAGCCTTTGTAGAGTATGGGCCCTTAGGTGGAATCCTGAAAAATAAGAATGTAGTAGAAAGAAATGACAATTGACTTCCACAAATCATCCAATAAATGCCATATAGATCGCAATGGTCCAATCACAACTGGTCATGTTGCAGGACTGGGCAGCAGTTCATTGCATCGTGCATGGGGTTGCCATGAGTTGGAAGGTCATCTCGATTGCAACTACCACCAATCAACAATGACAAAGTTTTCATTTCTCACCTGAAAGTTCTAACACTTCTACAATGTCAATATGTTTAGTAAATAATAAAATAATGAATTTTGTTGCTGTTGTTGTTAAGTGCCGTCATGTCAGTTCCAACCCATAGTGACCCTTTATATGGCTTCCAAAGAGTAGCTGGTGAGCTTGAACCACCAACCTTGCGTTTCAAACCGACTTTGCAGTATAGTGCATTAATCCACAGCACCATACCAGGACTTCTAAAAATGAATTTGGAAATGGTCTAATTCATCTGTTCTATTTTTGTCACATATGAGAGGACCATAGGATAAACCACTTACAGTAATGCCATAGAAAAATAAGGTTTACAAATATATTTTGTTGTTAAGTACCATGGAGTCAGTTCTGACACATAGAGACCCTGTATAGCGTTTCCAAGGGTTGACTAGTGGCTTTGAACGGCAGATCTTGTAGTTAGCAGTATAGTGCTTATCCTACAGAGCCACACCAAAAACATTTAGGCAGTACAAAATAACTAAGTTTCTTAAAAAGAGAATGTCAACATTATAAGCTTCTTAATGTGCATAATGGTATAGCGTTGAGTTTAGAAGCAAGGATTCTGAGCCAGACAGCTAGGTTTCCAATCTCCGATCTGCCACCTATCATCTATGTGACCTTGGGCAAGTTGCTTAACACCCCTGTGCCTCAATTTCCTAATTTGTAAAAAAGAAATAAAAACAGAGTTGCCAGCATGGTAACTGAGAATAGTAAATGTGTTAACAGCCAGAAAGCAGGTACAAAACCTGGCAGATAGTAAGCACTCTAAAAAAGTTAGCTTTTATTACTATGAGGTCACAGATCACTTACTGTTATAGCTTAAAAGAAAACACAAAGATGCACACACAAAGCTGTTAGTTACTTAAATTACAAAAGAAAACATAAATCAACAGAGGAAATTTTAATCAAATTAGCAAATGACATAGTATAGATCAATTGGGAAAATGAGTTTACTTCACCAATTATTTCTAAGATCATTCTTCATAAAACAATAGGACCTCATTAGATATATAAGTTTTAAGAGGACATTAAAAATATATAATGTTGTAACCACATGATTTGCTTAACAGCTGCCTTTTATTATTCAAAATGATTTTTAGTTTAAGGAGACTCCAGGAATTATTTTCTCAGGGCAATCAATAATCCTGTTTGTTCAGTCCCTTGAGATCACTGGGTCATAGCAACCACCAGTATTCAGGCGCTTGCAAACAGTTCAGAAAAAAAGGCAGCAGCTTTGAAGTATTCTCAAGTATGAGAAGGGCATGTAGATACAATTAATCATAAACAGTCATTAAAATTAAAAGTGTATTCTTAAATAGTTTCTTGATTAAGAACAAATGCCTCATTAATCTGGAACATATTGACTTAAGAACACAAGTAAAGTCAAAGAGAGTAATGACTGACATGACATGGAACACACCATGCTATGTGTTCTCTTCTCAAAAGATTTTGAAGAACAGGCTCTACAAAAGGTCACTGGATACAATGAATTGAACAGAAAATCCAGTGCCACCCAATGATATAAAGGTACATTTTTTTAAAGCTAGTTTATAGGTAATATTGTGTTCTAGAGACCTAAAACATTTTCTTTCTGCTTATAAATTCTGAGTGCGTTCTATTATTTCACACAAGAATATAAGCTTAGATCCAAGACCAAATATACATTAATGATGTTGTTAGGTGCTATTATTAGATGTTGAGAGAGCATCAAATCAATTCCTATATGTAGCAACCTTATGTACAACAGAATAAAACAGTGCCCAATCCTGCCCATTCTCATAATCATTGCTATGTTTGAGCCCATTGTTGAAGCCACAACATCAATCCATCCTATTAACAGTGTTCTCTTTATCACTGACCTTATACTTCACCAAATATTATAAGTTCTTCTCCAGGAACTGGTCCTACCTACTGGCATGCCCAAAGAATATGAGACAGTCTCACCATCTGCATTTTTAGGGAACATTCTGGTGATTGAATGCAAAGGTTAGAAGGAAAAGTAGAACCAGTAGTTGGAAAATATGGTTTTGGTGACAGACATGGTGCTATAAATCAAATTTTGCAACACCAACCACTTATTCACTATTAATGCCTATTTTCAACAACATAAAAGGTGACTATATATATGGACTTCACCAAATGGAACATGCAGGAATCAAGTTGACTACATCTGTGGGAAGAGATGATGGAGAAGCTCCATATCATCAGCAAAAAACAGGGCCAGGAGCAAACTGTATAACAGACCATCAATTGCTCATATGCAAATTCAGGCGACGTTGAAGAAAATGAAAACAAGTATAAGAGAGTCAAGATATGACCTTAAATATATGCCACCAGAATTTAGAGACCATCTCAAGAAGAGATTTGATGCATTATACACTTATGCCTGAAGACAAGAATAACTCAAGGATGCCCTCAAGAACATCATACAGGTAGAAAGCAAAAGGTCATTAAAAAGGTATGAAAAAAGAAAAGACCAAAATGAATTTCAGTAAAGACTCTGAAACTTGCTCTCCAGCAGAGAGATGCTAAAACAAATGGAAGATGTGAGGAAGTCAAAAAGCTGAACAGAAAATTTCAAAGAGCAACTCCAGAAGACAAAGTCAAGTATTATAATAAAAGGTGCAAAGACCTAGCACTAGAAAACCAAAATGGAAGAACACGCTAAGTATTTCTCAAAATGAAAGAACTGAAGAAAAAAATTCAAGCTTCAAGTTGGGATATGGAAGGATTCTATGGTAAAAATATTTAATGATTGTAGAAAGTATCAGAAAATAGAAGATACACAGAGTCACTGTACCCCCCAAAAATATGGTCTATATTCAACCATTTCAAGAGTTACTATATCATCAAGAACGAAAGGTACTGCAGGAAAAAGTCCAAGCTCCACTGAAGGCATTAATGCGGAAAAAAAAAAAAATGCTCCTGGAACTGATGGAATACAAACTGAAGTACTTAAAACAAACTGATGAAGCACCAGAGGCACTCACTTATCTATGCCAAGAAATTTAGAACACAGCTACCTGGCCAATCAATTGGAAGAGATCTATATCTGTGCCCATTCCAAAGAGAGGTGACCCAATGGAATAGGGAACTCATTGTTGTCAGGTGCCATCAAGTCGGA
>NW_006416666.1:4366-5394 GCF_000296735.1 Chrysochloris asiatica | reverse complement strand
TAGGCCAGGATGGCCAAACTTCATCTCTTATACTTTGGATATATTGTCAAGAAGGACCAGTCACTGGAGAAGGATATCATGTTTGATAGGGTGGATGGTGAGAGAAAAAGAAGACCCCAGCAAGATGGATTGGCAAAGTGGCAGCATCAATGGGTTCAAGCATGGCAACAATAGTTAGGTTGTTCCAGGATCAGGCAGTATTTCATTCTGTTGTGCATAGGGTTTCTATGAACTGGTACAGTCTCAATGGCACCTAAGAACAACAACATACTTGGAATGACAAACTGAAAAAGAATGGCTTTGCATTCGTCATCATAAAGAACATTTAAAATTCTACCTTGAATTATAATGCTGTATGTAATAGGAGATTGTATGTGTATACAAAGAAGATCAGTTAATACCCTATTATTAAATATACACACCAACCATTAAAGCCAATGATATTAAAACTAAAGGATTTTATCAACGTTTTCAGTCTGAAATTGATCAAATGTGCAATAAAAATGTATTGATAATTACTACTGATTAGAATATAAAGGTTGGAAACAAAGAGGAAGGGGTAGAGCTTAAAAAAAATTTTTTTTAAGGCATTTCAAGATGACAAAGTCAAGTATCAAATATCCAAAGACCTGGCGTTAGAAAACCAAAAAGAAAGAACATACTCAACATTTCTCTAGCTGAAAGAAGTGTAGAAAATATTCAGGCCTCAACTTGAAATAGTGAAGGAGTGTCTAGGGAAAAAAAAAATTGGATGAAGCAGCAAGCATGAAAAGAAAATGGAAGGAATGCTCAGAGTCACTGTAGAAAAAGAAATACTTAATATTCAGATATTTCAAGAGATAACATATGATCAAGAGCCAATACTACTGAAGAAGAAAGTCCAACATGTACTGAAGGCATTGGCAATGAGCAAGGCTCCAGAAATTGATGAAATACAAGGAACTGAGGCACTCAGTTTCATCTATGCCACGAAAATTGGAAAACAGCTAAATGGCCAAATGATTGGAAGAGATCCATATTTGTGCCCA
>NW_006416666.1:0-526 GCF_000296735.1 Chrysochloris asiatica | reverse complement strand
ACTTCTCAATGTTGTCCATAGCTTGTCATGATCCACACAATCGAAAGCCTTTGCGTAGTCAACAAAGCAGAGGTAAACATTTTTCTGATAGTCACTGCTTTCAGACAAGATCCATCAGACATCAGCAATGATCTCTCTTGTTCCGCGGCCTCTTCTAAATCCAGCTTGAACCTCTGGAAGCTCTCTTGTCAATTTATGATTGTAGCCGTTTCTGTATTACCTTTAGCAAAACTTTTCTCATTTGAGATATCAAAGAGATTGTCCGATGATTTCCACATTATGTTGGGTCACCTCTCTTTGGAATGGGCACGAATATGGATCTCTTCCAATCAGTCGGCCAGATAGTTGTCTTCCAAATTTCTTGGCAGAGATGAATGAGTGCATCTTGTGCCACCTCACTTTCTTGAAAGATTTCAATTTTTATTCCATCACTTCCTGGTGCCTTGTTCCTTGCCACTTCTTTCAATGCACTTTGGACTTCCTCTCTGAGTATCATTGGCTCTTGTTCATATGATACCTCTTGAAA
>NW_006416665.1:3088-4128 GCF_000296735.1 Chrysochloris asiatica | reverse complement strand
TTAATCACAACATGTACCTAAACATTATTTGCTATGGTAACTGACAACACAGTTGTTTTTCATGATTGATTAAACAAGAAAAACAAGAAGCATTTAAAGTTTAGTAGTTAAGAAGAAATGAAACAACTTCCTTATAACAACTTCTTTATATAAAACATATAGTTAAATTTCTGCTTATGATCTATTACTATTCCTTTAGCTCTTAATTGCATTTTTAGCTAATTTTCTAAAGGTCTTAATGCCCCTGACTGAAACTACACCAAATGTTGAATGTAATCTTAAACTTGAACTGGCAAAAACTTTAGCTGGTTTTTCCTAGTGGTGAAACTTATTGTTAGTGTGAAAAGCATTCTTCAGGACTACGCATGATTGAATATGGTGTGAAGGTGTCTAAATGTAATTTTTTTTCCTTTAATATGATCATTGAAGAGTTCTACTAAAAACATCTATAATAAAATCAAGAAAATAAAAAATAAACTATTCATAAAAGGAAAAGACAGAGACTGCAAGTCCCCTGCATGAGGTTCTTGCCAACCAGGGAGACACTCGATTGTCACTTTGCTAAAACAATGAGCTTTTCATGCGCAGGGTTTCTTGCCGTTCTGTTCAATCATGACATGGCATCCGCCAGGCTGTGAAGGCACAAAGTGACTGGCTTACAAGTTTTCAAGTGGGAGTTTAGTTTCAAAGTGTGCAGCAGAAGATAGACTCCCCATTGAATTGTTTTCATTCTGTCTAAATGGGTCTGGTAAAAGTAGATGAGGATAAAGATTTTATGATTCAATAGTAATTGTTGCCATGACTACAGTGTCACAACTCTAATGGTAGTTAAGTTTTATAGAAAAAAGGGTGCGGTGGCTGATCTTACAGTCCAGGAATGGATGACCCTGGGGCCATCAAGGGAGAAGATTGTGACCCTATCCAGAGAAGTGGTGATGCCAGAAATGGAGGCAGAGGTGATGACGTGGAGAGTGAGCAACTGAGGACTCTAGACTAATAGAGGGAGAGGGACTGTGTGTTGGTAACCAAGGGAAGGCTTG
>NW_006416665.1:0-2033 GCF_000296735.1 Chrysochloris asiatica | reverse complement strand
AAAGTCAATAAAGCACAGGTAAATTTCTTTCTGACATTCTCTGATTCCAATCATGATCCATCTTAAGTCAGCAATGATATACTACACTTCACATCTACATCCGAATCAAGCTAGAACTTCTGGACATTCCCTGTCAATGTACTGTTACAGCCATTCTTCAATTATCTTTATTAAAACTTTACTTCTAAATGATATCATTGATATTGTGTAATAATTACCACATTCCATTGGGTCACTTTTCTTTGGAAGTGGCATAAATATGGATCTCTTTCAATCAGTTGACTGAGTCAGATCATCTGTATTCCTAATTTTTAGCATAGATGAGAGTGTGCCTTCATTGCTGTCTTATTTCCATTTGTATTCCTTCAATTCCTGTAGCCTTGCTATTTGCCAATGACTTAAGTACACCTTCAATTTCTTCCTTCAGTACCATTGGCTCTTGATAATAAGCTAAATTGCTTGAATATCAATCATTTGTTTTGGGAACAGTGATTCTGTGCATTCCTTCCATCTTCTTTTTATGTTTTCTGTATCCTTCAATATATTTCCTTTAGGATCCTTCAGTATTGTAAGTTGATGCTCAATTTTTTTTTTCTGTAGCTCTTGAGAAATGGGAGTATTCTTACCTTTTTGTTGTCTAGCTCCAGGTCTTTGCACATTTCATGATAATACTTGACATTTTCTTCTAGATCTGTCGTTTGAAATTTTCTGTGCATCTCTTTTATTTCCTCATTTTTTTCCTACTTGTTTTGGTTTCTCTACACTGAAGAACAAGTTTCAGAGACTCTCCTGACATTCATTTTGTCTTTTCTTACTTTCTTGTGTTTTTAATGACTATTTGCTTTCTTTTTGTAAGATGTTCTTTATGTCATTCCACAACTCTTCTAGTCTTCAGTTATTAGTGTCTAGTGCATCAATCTGGTCTTGAGATAATCTCTAAACTCAGGTGGAATATTTTCAAGAACAAAGTTTGACTTAAGTGGACTTGTTTTAATTTTCTTCTGCTTCAGACTGAACTTGTAAGGTGATATTTTCCAATTAATGATCCTTTCTTTTTGTTTCCAATTTTTCCATTCCCGTTACCAGTTGTTGTAACTTTTAAGTGCCTTTGAGTCAGTTTCAAATCATAGGGTTTCTGAGGAGCTGCTGGTAAACTTGAACAAGGACTTTATGTTTCAAACCAATGTCGCAGTCAGTGCATCAACTCACAGTGCCACACCAGGATTCAAATGATCAGTAATTATCAATATATCTTGATTGCAGCTTTGATCACCATCAGCCTGAAGAAGTTGGCAGAATTCTTCAATTTTATTACCACTGGCTTTATTCATTGGTGCATTAATTTGAATAATACTGGTATTAACAATTCTTACTTGTATGCCTATGGATATTATTCTATCACTAACAACATAGGTGTGGCAACATAGGATAAGCACTAGATTGCAAGGTTGGTTCGAATCACAAAGTCAGTGATTCAAACTCACCAGCTACTCCTTGGAAACTCTATTCAGGGTCATTATGAGTTAGATAGAACTGACTTGATGGCACTTAGCAACTACTACAACATTGTACTTCAAGATAGATCTTGGATTTTTTTTTTGTGGTGAATATGATGCCGTTCCTCTTCAATTTGTCATTTCAGGCATAGTAAATCATATGACTGTCAGTTTTAAAATGGTCAATATTAGTCCATTTAGCTCACTAGTACCAGAGTATCTATGTTATGCATTCCATTTATTGTTTGACAACTCTCTATTTTCTGAAATTCATCCTTTGAATATTCCATGTTCTGAATATTAATGTATTTTAATGTTTCTTTTCATTTTGATTAGTTCAAAACATAGCATATGAATTAGAACTGATGGTACTGAAGAAAATACTGCAACTGCACTAACAATATTGGCATAAAAGAAGTCTCCAAGAATTGACAGAATACAAATTGAAAATTTTAAAGAAACTGATGCTGCATTGGAGATTTTCACTCATCAATGACAAATAATTAGAAAGACAGATATGTGGTCAACTAATAGCAA
>NW_006416664.1:2780-4168 GCF_000296735.1 Chrysochloris asiatica | reverse complement strand
TGTGTACCAAAGTTTGTTTAACCATTCTTCTGTTAATAGGCATTTAGGTTGTCTCCATCTTTTGGCTGTGTTTCCTATATACAGAATATTGAAGAATTCTGTTTTCTTATGCATTTGCTACTCTTTCTCTCTTGACTTGTACATTTAATGTACAACTATACTTACCAACTACAACATATCGAAACTGAGTTCTGGGTGGTGATTTCATGTATGGCAATCTCAGTTGTTGATTCTCAGTCCAAAGAACACCTTTTAGTATTTTTGTAAAGTTGGTCTGGTTATTAAAATTCCTTTAATTTCTCTTTATCTGGAATTGTCTTAATTTCACTGTCACATTTGAGGAAAAGCTTGGCTAGCTATGTGATTCTTGGTTGGCAACTTTTTCCTTTCAGAATTTTGTATATGTCATCAAATTGCCTTCTTGCCTGCATAGTTTCTGTTGAGAAATCAGGGTTTAGCCTTACTCATTCTCCTTTGTAGGTAACTTACTGTTTTTCCGAGCTGCTCTCAGGATTCTTCCTCGTCTTTGGTTTTGGAAAGTTTGATTATGAGATGTCTTGTGGTTTTCTTTTGGGATCTATTCTGTTTGTGGTTCGATCAGTTTCTTGTATGCTTATCTTTTCATCTTTCATGTTGTTAGGGATGTTTTCTTCCACTAACTCTTTGACAATTTTTTCTGTGTTTCTCCTCTTGTCTGGAATTCCAATCACTCTTAAGTTATTCCTCTTCATGGCATCACACATAACTTAAGGTTTTCCTTGGATTTTGTCACTCCTTTTATCTGCTAGCAGATTAACATTGTCCATTTCAAAAATCTTACTATTAATCTTCTGGATTTCAAATTACAAATATTACCGGTTTTGTCCTGTAGTATTCTACTGAATTCTTCCACAGTTTTTTTCTGGGTTCTTGCTTTGTTCGATCTTTCTGTCAATCCTTTGAAGGTGGCTAAATATCATTCTTTTGAATTCATTTTGGTTAGCTCCATTGCCTTTTATGCCACAGAAATGTTTTCTAGCTCTGCATCTTGATCATTTCTTTGAGCCATTCTCTCTGGTTTTTATGTGTAAGCTAAAATTGTCTATTTTTTCCAGGACATTGTAGTATTGTAGTATTTGTATTTAATTAAAGATTGTATGTTGATGTGCTCTTAAGTTTTCAAAACTATGTCCTGTGAATGTAGTTATAGAATGGAAGTGTACACACCATTCTCCCTTCATCACTCATGCACCTCACTTTAGGGCAGATTTGGCTAGTGCTGGCTGATGTTTATTGTTGATCAGGTGGTATAGGAGATGGTACTGGCTCTTGACCAGTGGGTGTAGCTGCAGAGGACATGGTTGTGGCTGAGTTGTATGGGCAGGGTTCTGCTCCTGTCAGGTGGGAAG
>NW_006416664.1:0-530 GCF_000296735.1 Chrysochloris asiatica | reverse complement strand
GACACCAATAAGGGGAAGTGAGGGAAAAACAGCAATGAAGTGGTGAGCTAAGCCCTACAATATTCAACTGACTTCTGTGAACCCGGGTTTAGACCTGGTTGAGCAGCAGTGTGGCAAGACCTGGGGACTCTTGTGCCCAGAGTCAGTGACATAGCCACAGAGGAGGACTAGAGTGGAGAGTGAAGTGTCCAGCTGATAAGAAGAGAGGTCACACGCATAAGAACACCCACACTTGCAGATAATACCCACTTATCCTGGCTTCAATAACTGGATGATCAGAGCTCAACCAGAAATAAAAAGAAGAGGAAAAAAAAAAAAGTATTCTCATACACTTTGAGGAACTTGATCTACACCTATGGAAGCAGTAGCTCAAAAGGGGGAACAAATCCTTACAGCAAGAATCATTCCCACCCCCTCCACACACAGAGTAGACATGGCAACTTGGACATTGGCTACCCAAAATGGGGGGTGCAGGGCTACAAAGGCAAGAAGTGACTGGCTTACAAGCTTTCAAGAGGGAACCTAGATCC
>NW_006416663.1:3505-4116 GCF_000296735.1 Chrysochloris asiatica | reverse complement strand
TCCCTATTTTTTCATTGATGACCTTCATAATTTTGGGATTCACATTTAGGCCTTTAATCCATGTTGAGTTGGGTTTTGTATAGGGCGTGAAGTAAAGGTCTTGTTTCAAAATTTTGCATATCGCTTTTCAATTCTGCCAGCACCACCTATTCAAGAGACTATGTCCTGCCCATGCAACATACCTAGGCACTTTGTCGAAAATCAGTTGGCTGTATGTGGATGGGTTAATTTCTGGATTCTCAATTCTGCTCTCAATTCTCAAAGTAGCTTTCATTGGACCAGTACCAGGCTGTTTTGACCACTGTAGCCATGTAGTAAATTTTGAAATCAGGAAGTGAGAGGCCTCTGACTTTGTTCTTCTTCTTAAGCAGTTCTTTGCTTATCCTGGGTCTCTTTCCTTTACATATAAAGTTTGTGATTGTCTTTTACATCCTTTTGAAGAATATTGTTGGAATCTGGATTGGGAATGCGTTCTATATGTAAATTGCTTTGGGCAGTACTTACATTTTCATGATGTTGAGTCTTCCTATACAGGATCATGGTATGTTCTTCCACTTCTGTAAATCTCTTTTGGTTTCTTGTAGTAGTGTTTTGTAATTTTCTTTGTATAA
>NW_006416663.1:2271-2983 GCF_000296735.1 Chrysochloris asiatica | reverse complement strand
TATGTTGATTGTTTTTCTGATGTTGAACTATCCTTGCATTCCTTTTATGAAACCTACTTGGTCATGATGTATTATTTGTTTGATGTGTTGCTGGATTCTGTTGGCTAGGATTCTGTTGAGAATTTTTGCGTCTATGTTCATGAGGGATATTGGTCTATAATTTTCTTTCTTAGTGATGCCCTTCCCTGGTTTTGGTATGAGAATTATGTTTGCTTCATAAAATGTATTAGGGAATTTTCCATCCTCCTCTATATTCTGGAATAATTGAGTAGAATTGGTGACAGTTCTTCCCTGAATGTTGGTAGAACTCACCCGTGAAGCCATCTGGGCCTGGACTTCTTTTGGTTGGGAGTTGTTTGATGACCTGATCAATTGCTTCTTTTGTTATGGGTCTGTTCAAGTTTTCTACTTTACTCTGAGTAAGTTTAGGTAGGTCGTGTTTTTCTAAAAATGTACCCATCTTTTCTAAGTTTTCGAATTTGTTGGAGTACAACTCTTCATAGTATTCTGTTACTATTCTTTTGATTTCTTTTGGTTCTGTTGTGACATCGCCCATGTAGTTTCTAATGTGAGTTATTTGTGTCCTCTCCCTCTTTTATTTTGTTTGTTTTGCCAATGGTTTGTCAATTTTATTAATCCTTTCAAAGAACCAGCTTCTTGTCCTGTTGATTGTTTCTATAGTTTTTCTGTTTTTCATTTCATTTATTTCTGC
>NW_006416663.1:0-1313 GCF_000296735.1 Chrysochloris asiatica | reverse complement strand
ATGTAATTATCAATAGGTATGAATTAATTGCTGCCATTATGTTAATTTTTTGTTAGTGCTGTTTGTTTCTTTTTTCTGCATTCCTTCTTGGGCTGAGTTTGTGCTTTTTGTGCTATTTCTTGTCAGTTTCTTCTTTGTTTTCATGTTTGCTTGTTCTGCTTGAAAGTTCATTTTCATGGTAAGTTCTACCAAACCAGAAGTCCTCATCTGATTTCTTGACTGCTGCTTCCATGAGTGTTGATGGTGTTGATGATGGATCCAAGTAAAATGAAGTGTTTGACAACTTTAATCTTTTCTCCATTTATCATGATGCTATTTATTGGTCCAGTGGTTAGGAATTTTGTGTCCTTTACATTGAGGTGCAAACCGTACTGAAGGCTGTCCCCTTTGATTATAATCACTGAGGCATGGTGGTGAAGGTGTATTGTTGTCCTTGCCAGCTGAAGGCAAACTGCTTCTGGTGAACTCGGATTGAGAAAAAGGCATTGGCCAGATCAATAACTACATTCCAGGAACTGGGAGATATATTAATTTACTCAAGCTATGAAACAACATCTAGAACAGCAGTGCAACTGGAGTCACCATAATCCACTGTCATTGTCTAAGATCCATGTGTTTTTTGTTCAAAGGACAGATATGTGAATTAAATGAGAATTTGGTGGGAATTACCATTGTTGTATCCTCCAAGTCCTTGGTGCTGACGCTTGTCTCTGCAATCCCTCCAGGAATGCTGTATTGCTCTTGGTTTAGTATTTTCATGAGTAGAGGCAGTTCTAATGACTTCCATTCAACTTTTCCTACCATAATAGCCCTGATCCTATATGTCAGTAATCCAACATAGGGGTTCTCTCAGTTGCTGAGTATGTCTGTCCCAATCATGTATTCTGGAACTCGGGAACTCACTACAAGAAGGGTTTGCAGACCCACTGGACCCACTATGAGATAAATCTGAGCTAAGACTCCATTAATAACTTGACCTCCATGTGCACCCACTCTGACTGGTCTGACTGGTCTGACTAGTTGGGTCTCCTGGAATTAGTGTCAATTTGGGGCCAGTGTGTAGTAGTCCCTGAAAAGTCTGAATCTTTATTTTTTCCCAGTGAACAATCATTCTTGTAAAAGGCCATAGATCATCCAGGGGAAGGTGTGGGGTAGACTTACAGTGGACATTTTTGATGTTGTAATTGGGTTTCCTCAAGGAGACCCATCTCAACTTCCTTCAAGAGGTTTGTAAACGGGGTCTGTAAACTAGATTATGTCTGGGAATTGACTGAGGGACCACAGTTCTCTATTCTGGTGTTTCAAGTTAGGCT
>NW_006416662.1:3159-4144 GCF_000296735.1 Chrysochloris asiatica | reverse complement strand
AGCCAGCTTTAGGTGCTATGCCATTTGATTTTATCTCTAAGGCATCACTGACTATGGCACTTCCATGATTGACACTGTTATCACAGTTGGGTCCAAATGGACGTAAAACACCTCAACTGTTGCCAGCACAACCAAAAATCACTTCATGTCGTGGATTTCAGGTTCACCCTAAGGCTCTGGGAACAGAGACATCTCAGATGCCAGCTCTCTATTTGGAGCACTCATAATTAGCACAGAATCAGACAGGGCGCCAAGCATTCCAAACAAATTTAAGAAAAATAGTCCCTCAAGTCAGACTATCAGGCACCTTTCTATCCAAAGCACCCCTTCAAAGCAGACAAGACTTAGCAAGATTAATAAAAGTACCCCCATTGAAGACAGTATCATCACCCAACTCTCTGTTCCATGCCCTGGCAGAGACCCATTATTACAAGTGGAAGACCTAACACCCTTTTAAACAAGGCATCTTCCAGTTTCATGACCATACTCACGGTTTCTCAGAGCAACCAGGTTTCTGGCAAATGAAAAGAAAAGAAGAAATATATCTGTAGCCCCTCTACTTCCCAAGTGACCCAAAATTTATCGGACTTACCCAAAATATCCAGGGCCATCCACCAGTTTATGTCCATGGTACCCAGATACAGGATATTATCTATAAGAGGAAGTAACCAATGTCCCCTTCCTCTCAGCTCACCTTGTATGTGCTCTGTGAATATGTGTTACACAAATCTACTGCTGACCACTGCAACCTTCAATGATCTCAGGGTCAGATTCATGATCTAAGATGAGGGTAGGGGAAGCATTGCCAGTCAGTTTCATATAACAAAAGTTCTAGCAGAGACACCATGAAAATGACTAAATCATGTACCTCACAGATCCCACGACAAAGCAATTCAAGGCCACACAAATTGCAAGAGAGTCAGAGCCTGTAGGTATCTCCCTTTACAAGGGTGTATTTAAGCAGTTAGATGTGCTGTGTGTGGTT
>NW_006416662.1:0-1174 GCF_000296735.1 Chrysochloris asiatica | reverse complement strand
TGATGTCACATAGCCCAGAGTTAGCTTGGTGGTGAGAAGGTCAGTAAAGGGACGTCAGAATTTGAGCTCTTGCTGCAGCGCAAGGCTCAGGACTTCCTCTACCTTAGCCATGTTCCAAGGTACTTGGACTCATTCTGAGGGAAGACCCTTTGTATGTCACCTGAGGTGGGAAACTTGAAATCTGAATCCCATATTAAAAAAAAACAACAAACAACTATCTATCTATCTATCTATCTATCTATCTATCTATCTATCTATCTATCTATCTATCTGTCTATCTATCTATCTATCGACAAAATGAGCTCTGGTAGCATAGTGGTTATGAATCAGGCTGCGAACCTTACAGTCAGCAGTTCGAAACTACCAGCGATTCCGTGGGAGAAAGATGATGCGTTCTGCTCCCGTGAAGATTTACAGTCTCGGAAACCCTGTGCAGGGTCACTATGAGTCGGAACTGACTCCACGGTACTTAACAACAACAACAATATATCGATAGATATTTTTTTTAAAATGTGGAATTCATAGATAGATAGATAGATAGATAGTCATATATATAAAGAGAGGGACAGCCAAGGGGAGAGAGAGAGTCCTAGTGTGGAGCTGCGGTCTACTAAGCTGGACTGAAAACGTGGTTTGAACAGTGGCTCAAACTAACCAACTGCTCCTTGAAAACACTATACAGTCACTATGACACAATGGGTTAATGCGCTGGACTTCAAAGTCACTGTGAATCACCAAGTCAGCAATTAAGTTCACTAGCTGCTCCTCAGAAACCCTACAGAGTCGCTGTGGGTCGGAACCAACTTGACGGCATTTAACAACAACAATATTGATGATGTACCGTGAAGTTTTTTTCTGACTCATAGTGACCCTGCATAGTAATTCCGAGGCTGTAATATTTACAGTAGCAGAAAGCCCCATCTTTGTCTCATGGAACCACTGGTAGTTTCACTGGCATATGTTTATATTGGAGAGGTGAGGCCACAAGGCCACAAGTTGGTGCTCTGTATAAGATTCAAGGATGGCCTACAAGGTGCATGTGCGTTCAACCCTTTTCTGCTGAGCCTGTGCCAGAGATTCCTCGGGGCAAGCTCATCTCTTCTTTCAGCCCTGTACTGGAATCATCTTGTGTGCATGCATATGCTCTTCTCACATCTTTCACAACTGCACCTTT
>NW_006416661.1:2271-4184 GCF_000296735.1 Chrysochloris asiatica | reverse complement strand
TATTTGTTCTCATTCCAAATAGAGGTGACCCAACAGAATTCAGAAATCATTGGATAATATCTTTGATGTCCCATGTGAGTAAAGTTTTACTCAAGGTAATACAGAAACAAGTGCAAGTATACATTGACAGACCACTTCCAGAGGTTCAAGTCAGATTCAGTACAGGACATGGAATTAGGGATATTATTGTTGATGTACGATGGATCTTGGCTAAAAACAAAGAATAATGGCAAGATGTTTACCTGTGCTTTATTGACTATGCAAAAGCTTTCGATTGTGTGGATCATGACAAACTATGGACAGCCTTGCAAATTTTGAGTATTCTGGAACCCTTAATTGTGCTCATGAGGAATCTGTACATGGACCAAGAGACGGTTGTTCAAACAGAACCTGGGAACACTGAATGGATTAAAATTAGGAAAGATGTGTAACAGGGTTGTATTCTTTCAGCATACTTATTTAACCTGTATGCTGTGCAAATCATCCAAGAAACTGTGTTCTATGAAGAAAAATGTGGCATCAGAATTAGAGGAAGACTCATTAACAAGCTGCAATATGAAGATGATACAACCTTGCTTGCTGAAAGTGAAGAGGACTTAAAATACTGATGGGGACTTACATTTTTGGCAATAGCAGTGAAAACCAGGTAGGGAGTGCTCCATTGTGAAGAGACGGGGATCCCACAGAGGAAGTGTTCATAGAACAACTCCAGAGCTCCAGATCTACCAGATCCAGGACGTCAGTTTCCCGCACTCGCAAGTGAAAAAAATCATGATAATAAGGAAAATACTGTGAGTTAGGAATCTTGGGACAGGACTCCCTTGGCTGTGATGCCATCCTGGCAGAGTTTAGATGGTGGTGCTACAGCCAGTCTGGCTCAGAAAACCTGCACTAAAAGCAGTGCAGACATTTGCAAAAAGAAGAGATATGGAAAACTACACATTTCTCCCTATTTTTCCCTGTCTTGCTTTCATTGCTCAGCCTGGACAACATCATGTGTGACAGTTTTCCCATGGTACTTAGACAGGGAGCTTGGCGGTGGCTTATGACATCATCCACGGAGACATAGCCCGAAATTTTTATCCAGTGGGACTCTGGGCAGCTGTGCACCTAGGAGTCAGTTCTGACTCCAGGTGACCCTGTGCAGTGTTTCCGTGGCTGTTGGTCTGTGTGGGAGCTGAGTGCCTTGCCTTCCTTCTGCAGAGCAGCTGGTGGTTTCAAGCTGCTGACCTTGCAGTTTGCAGCCCCATTTGTGGCCACTGTGTTACCTGAACTCCCTGTGCAGGACCATACAAAGCAATCTGTAAAACCCCAACATAAAAGGACTCAACCATCCAGAAAATTGCACTGTTCGCATGAAGATATCTAACTGACCTTCAGTGACAAACATAGTGGACAATCTCTCTGACAGTAACTGCTCAATATCTGCCTGCACACCTCTACTGTAGTGACTAGAAGAGGGGCCTGAGAGAGCAGAAACCCTCACCTACTGTTGGAGGCTTCTACCTTGTACACACACTGTGTACTCGGTACAGTTGACCACAGCTTCATTTCTGTTCCAAAGTGGCGATTCTTGTCTCTGCATTTACAATACTTCTGTTTTTGGTCTTTTTGATCATACATCTTTCCTGGATGTGGGAGCTTTTTCTCCCAACATTACCCAAGAAGAGGCAGCAATCGTGGCCATATAGCCAAGCTATAAACTAACTCCATAATATTCCACCACTGAGACAAGAGCCAGCAACACCTACTAAGCATTATATGTGAAAACAGAAGTCTATCTCCTGATCACATTCACCAGAAAACACCCAGTAAGCTCAACAACAAAAAACAAACATTAAATTAAGCTTAAAAAACAAAACAAAACAAAACAAACATAACTATTGGAAATGATGAACAAAAACAACAAATGA
>NW_006416661.1:0-1088 GCF_000296735.1 Chrysochloris asiatica | reverse complement strand
TCAAAGAAGGGAAAAACGTAGCAACAGAGACCCAGGTGGTGAGGATGTCAGGTAAATTACAGGATACAATAGATTCACTTAAATGGAGAGAAAAGTTAATAGACTATATGGTAACCCCAAAGAAAGTTAATACTTTACAACTTACCATGAAAATGAACTTTCAAGAAGAACAAGCAAACATGAAAACTAAAAAGAAATAGCACAAAAAACACAAACCCAACACAAGAAGGCATGAAGAACAAAAGAACAGACAGCACTACCAAAAAAGTAACATTATGGCAGCAATTCATTCATACCTATCGATAATTATATTGAATGTTGGTGGGGGCCATGCCATCAAGGAACGGAATGGTGGGGGACCCTGAGCATGAAAAGCTCTTGTTTTAGCAAAGCAACAATGAGTGTCTCCTTGGTTGGCAAAGCCACAAGGAGAACCTCATGCAAAGGCCCTAAAGTTCTTGTTTTTTCCTTTTATCAATAGTTCATTTTTTTATTTTTCTTGATTTTATTAATGGGAATTCTTTAAATAAATTTTTCTATAATCATATTAAGGATTAAAATTACATTTAGACACCTTTACACCATATTTGTTCACATGCAGTTATAAAGATTGCTTTTACATTAACAATAACTTTCACCACTAGGAAAAACCACACCAGCTAAAGTACTGCCAGTTCAAGTTTGAGATTACAGTCAACATCCCCTATAGTTTTAGCTTGAGACAATAAAACTTTTAGAGATCAAGGGTTGTGGGAACACATAAGAACATAAGTAGAAATTTAACTAGATGTTTTAGATGAAGAAATTATTCATATAGGGAAGTTAATTCATTTAATTATAAAGCTTTAGGTACTGTTTATATTCTTGTTTTTAAAGCAATTATGAGTAATTGATATGTAGGGTTAGTTACGGGAAAAATGTTTTATGTGTGAGTTGTGATTAATGAATCTATAGAAAATAGAAGATGAGGAAGTTAAGATTTAGAACTCTGTGTAAAGGTTAACTTGACATTTTAGGGAGGAATAAAGAAAAATAGAGTCACTTACGGAAATCAGATATTATCAGGGTAGCTAGGGAGTATAAGGAAG
>NW_006416660.1:3408-4164 GCF_000296735.1 Chrysochloris asiatica | reverse complement strand
ATAACCAGAGAGACAAAGAACCTATACAAAGAAAACTACTAAACACTACTACAAAAAAACCAAAAGAGACCTACAAAAATGGAAGAATGTACCATGCTCCTGGATAGGAGACTTCACATTTTGAAAATGTCAATACTATGGAAAGCAATTTACACATATAATGCAATCCCAATCCAGATTCCAAACACATTCTTCAAACAGAAGGAAAAAACAATTGCAAACTTTAAATGGAAAGGAAAGAGACCCAGGATAAGCAAAGCACTGCTTAAGAAGAAGAATAAGATTGGAAACCTCATACTCCAATTTACTACACAGCTACAGTGGTCAAAACAGCTTGGTACTAGAACAATGAGACATACATAGATCAATAGAACAAAATAGAAAATCCAGAAATTAACCTACCCACATACAGCCAACAGATTTTTCTACAAAGCGCCTAGATATATCGCATGGGGAGGGGATAGTCTCTTCAACTGATGGTGCTGACAAAACTAGATAGCGATATACAAAATATTGAAACAAGACCTTAATTTCACACCTTATACAATAACCAACACAGCATGGATTATAGACCTAAATGTGAATCCCAGAATTATGAAGGTCATCAATTAAAAAGTAGGGACAAATGTGAGGGCTTTAATTCAGGGAATACACAGACTACCAAACATTTTGAAAACTACACAAACAAAAGTAGACAAAATAGATGATTGGGACACACTAAATATTAAAAACTTATGTGCATCAAAAGACTTCACC
>NW_006416660.1:0-1498 GCF_000296735.1 Chrysochloris asiatica | reverse complement strand
GAATCTCCACTGAAAGGTATCCAGTCTGTCTGGGCAGGGCTGATGAAAGTAGATGGGGATAGGTCTCTTGTGGTACAGTAGTGAATAATTGCTATCAGGACTGACTGTGAGAGTTGGCAATGTAAAGGTGGATGTTTTGTAGCAAAAGGAGGGGAGTAATTGACTTTGCAGTCCAGAAGCCAATGTCTCTGAAACCATCAAGGGAGAAGAGCGGAGAGCGGGACCCTACCCAGAGAAGCAGTGACGCCAGTGATGGAGGCAGAGACGATGGCATGGAGAGATGGAGTGCCTGGGGACTCTAGATCCAGAGAGGGAGAGGGGCTGTGTGCTGACGACCAGGGGGCAGGCTTTAGTTGGTTGATGATGCATGTAGGGGATTATAACCATGGCAGTGAAACGATATACGATAGGATGAATGTAAAGCTAATGTTCTTCCATGTAAAGTATCACATAATTCACAATAACACATTAAAAAAAAAAAAAAAGGAAAGAATATGATCTTGAACCAATGGTGTTGAAGAAGTCCAAGGTGCACTGAAGGCATTACCAAAGAACAAGGCTCTTGGAATTGATGGAATACAAATTGAAGTTTCAACAAACTGATATGTATGATCATGTTCTGTTTTTTATTAAGTCCCTGGGTGGTGCAAACGGTTTGCACGCCTTGCTGCTAATGAAATATTGATAGTTCTAATCTACCCAGAATGCCTAAGAAGAAAGGCCTGGCAATCTGCTTCCAAATAGCAGCTATTAAAAACTCTATGGGAGGCGGGGCTTGATGGCTGCTAGGGTGAAGGTGTAGTGAAGGTCGCTGTCAGCAATAATTCAGAATCCAGGCAAAAAAGAGGCAAGACAGAGCTCCAAAACTCGGACTCACAGAGATAGGAATAGTTTAAAGGTTTGAAGGCTTATAGCCTGTGGAATTTGGAGCTGAGGCAGGAAATCGTGTACTTTTGAATCTGCCGGCCAGGCACGGAGGCCTGAGCCCACATTCTGGGCGAGTCCAAGCGGCGGGATAAAATAGGAGCTGCAGAGATGCAACGGAAACACGCCACGGGAACCTTGGGGGAAAAAAAGGTGCACAGTATACTCTGCCAATTTTGTGTGGTTCCGATTTTATTTTTTTTCTTTGGTGTCGGGTAATCTCGGATAAAATAAACTTTAAGGCAAAAACCAGCATAATAGATAAAGATGGACATTATACCACGATTAAAGAGACAATTGAACAAGATGAAATAACCATATTAAATATCTATGCTCCCAATGAAAGAACGCCAAAATATATTTTTAAAAAAACTCTAACAGATCTGATGAAAGAAACAGATGAATCCACAATAATACTGGGTGTTTTTAATACACCACTTTCAAAAATGGATAAAACAAACAGAAAGAAACTTGACAAAGACACAGAAGAACTAAACAACACAATTAGCCAACTGGACCTCATAGATGTGTACAGAGCATTCAACCCAACAACTGCACAATACACATTCTTTTC
>NW_006416659.1:2945-4217 GCF_000296735.1 Chrysochloris asiatica | reverse complement strand
CCCCTCTCTAGCTCCTAACTGTTGCTGCCTTTTCTCTTTAAAATTCTGTTTCTAGAATCCTTGACCCCCTAGTATTCTTTTACCTGTCTCTATATGGCAAATTGGTTTTCCAAAGGAAAACTCAAGTCTTTTTTGACAATATATGCATAAATAATAATGGCTTTGATTTATTGTATTTTTGGTTGATTCTTTACCCTATAATTCTTGTTTACCTTAAAACATGTGTACATTCTTAAAACATGTGTAATTCTTGTTTACCCTTAATATATGTGTACATTTCTGTAATGAAATGTGTTATTGTTGCTAGGTGCTATCGAGTCAGTTTCAATTGACAGTGATCCTATGCACAACAGAATGAAACACTGCCTGGTCCTGTGCCATCCTCTCAATTGTTGTTACCTTTAAAGCCATTGTTGCTGACACTGTGCTTGTCTTAGAGCACAACACCTGAGCTCCTAGCAAATTGATTTTCAAAATAAAAACTCAAGTTTATTTTTTAACAATCCATCTGTTTGGGAGTCTTCCTCTTTTTCACCGACCCTCCACTTTTGCAAGCATGGTCTCCTTCTCCAGAGATGATACCTCCTGATAAAATGTCCAAAGTATAAGAGGCAACGTCTTGACATTCTCACATCAAAAGATAATCCTCCACCACTCGTCTGTCAGTTTGTCCCAATGTGGTGGGTTGTGTGTTGCTGTGAAGCTGAAAGCAATACCACTGGTATTTTGAATGCTGGCAAGGTCACCCATTGTGGACAGGTTTTAGCTGAGCTTCTAGACTAAGACAGATTCAGAGGAAGGAGATGTGTACACATCCAAATGTCTAGTCATTGGAATAGCAGTGAAAAACTGCCAGATACCACCAGAATATTAAGACATAATGAATGGCACCAGAATATTGTCAGATATAGTGCCTTAAGATGAGTCCTTCAGGTTTGAAGACATTCAAAATAAAACTGGGAAAGAGTTGTGCCCTTAAAGTAGAGTTGACCGTGATGAAACAAATGGAGGACATTCATTTGCTGACAGGCACGACTCAAAATGAGGAGAAACAGCTGAAAAAATCCATTAGTAATTGGAACCTGGTATGTACAAAGTATGAATCTAGGAAAATTGGAAGTTGTCAAAGATGATATGGAATGCATAAACATCTATATTGACTGGTATTGGCCAGCTTGAATATGACAGTCTTATGATTTACTATGACAGGAATGACACATTGAATAGGAATGGCATCACATTCATCATCAAAAAGAACATTTAAAGATCTGT
>NW_006416659.1:0-1015 GCF_000296735.1 Chrysochloris asiatica | reverse complement strand
GATGAAAGGAATACACAGATTCACTGTACCAAGAGATGGTTGATGTTCAACCATTTGAAGAGGTAGCATATGACCAAGAACCAATGATACTGAAGGATAAAGTCTAAGGTGCATTAAAGGCATTAGTAAGAACAAAGCTCTGGGATTGATGTATTTCAACAAGTTGATGTAGCACTGGTGGTATTCATTGGAAGAGATCCATATTTGTGGCTATTCCAAAGATTTGACCCAATGTAATGTGGAAATCATAATACAATATCATTAATATCACCTGTAAATTAAATTTTTCTAAAGATATTTCAAAAACTACTGCAACAGGGAACTGCATAGGTACATACTTGATTGCAGAGAGTAACTATTCTGTAATACTTATTGTGCTCATGAGGAACTTGTACATAGACCAAGAGACAATTGTTTGAACAGAACAAGGGGACACTGAATGGTATAAAATCAGGAAAGGTGTGTACCAGGGTTGTATTCTTTCACTATACTTATTCAGTCTGAGAAGCTGGATTATACAAAGTAGAATGTGGCATCAGGATTGAAAGAAGTCATTAACAATCTGTAATATGCAGATGATACAACCTCGCTTGCTGAAATTGAAGAGGACTTAGCATGCTTACTGATGAAGATCAAAGACCACAGCCTTCATTATGGGATGCACCTCAATGTAAAGAAAACAAAAATCCTTACCACTAGAGCAATAAATAACATCATGATAAATGCAGAAAATATTGAAGTTGTCATAGATTTCATTTTGCTTGGATCAACCATCAAACACTCATGGAAGAAGCAGTCAAGAAATCAAATAACTTATCGCATTAGGCCAATCTATTGCACAACCTTTCAGTCCAGCACATTATCCCACAATGCCACACCAAGGCTCCATCCAACTGGAGATGGGGTTAAAAAAGTTCAAGGAAAAATTCAATTACCTTTCCATTTTTCCATGAGATTTTAGAAGCCTCCTCATATAATAGAAAGGTTTGGTGTGATAGAAGCTTTCAGATCTATC
>NW_006416658.1:2280-3223 GCF_000296735.1 Chrysochloris asiatica | reverse complement strand
TAACAACCAACACTGGCATCCTGAAATCTCTTAGGCAGCTTTGAAAGCAAGAAGCTGAAGAGAGGACATTAAAGCTACAGATTTTTTTTTCCTTTTTCTTCTCTCCCTCCTCTCCCTTTTCTTTGATTAGAGACTGCAGTATTCAGTCTAGTTTTGGTTGTTGCTGATTTTCAGTCTTTTTTTTTTTTTTCTTTTTCTTTCTCTTCTCTTTTTCCACTGGTGCTGTTTTGCTCTTATACGCACACCTTTCTGCCTTTGGAGGATTCTTTGTCTCCCTATATCACACAAGAAGAGTCAGCAACTGCTGCCATATAGCCAAGCTAAAATCACAGTCTATAAAACACTAAAACCCAGGCAAGAACCAATACCAACTGCCATATACCAGGGAAACAGACAATGCCTATGACAGTTACTCTGAGTTAAGCAATAATAACAGTAAAAAGGGAAGCTCACATCTTCCTGGAAGCAATCAGAATGCATAAAAATATACCAAAACACACATTCAATGAAGTATTAAGGCCACAGATAAACAATAAACATGTCCAAAAGAAAAAGCAGGCAAGGCAGAACCAGTGAGCTGGAAGACAAATCTTTCAATACCATTAAGATAGAAGAAAAAACACAGAAAAGGATTAAAAAAAATCTGAAGAAGGCCTAAGATTCTAAGATTCATGTTGGACAACATGAAGAGGACTGACTTAAGAATTATTGACATTCCAGAACAAGAAGAATCTCACAAGTCCACAGAGGAAACAGTTGAAGAACTACTGGAAGAAAATTTGTCTAACATCCTGAAAAGTGAAAAGATAAACATTCAAGAAGCTCAACGAACCCCAGGAAGGATAGACCCCAAAAGAAAATCACTGAGACATATCATAGTCAAGCTCTCCAAAATCAAAGATAAGGAGACACTTCTGAAAGCAGCCAGGGAAAACAGAAGTGT
>NW_006416658.1:0-525 GCF_000296735.1 Chrysochloris asiatica | reverse complement strand
ATAGCCACACAAAGGAAGGAATATCTAGGAATAAATGTCACCAGAGAAACAAAGGACTTACACAAAGAAAACTATAAAACACTACTACAAGAAACCAAAAGAGACCTGCAAAAATGGAAGAATGTACCATGCTCCTGGATAGAAGACTTAACATTGTGAAATGTCAATACTGCCCAAGCAATTTACACATACAATGCAATCCCAATCCAGATTCCAACAGCATTCTTCGAAGAGATGGAAAAAACAATTACAAACTTTATATTGAAAGGAAAGAGACCCAGGATAAGCAAAGCACTGCGTAAGACGAGTAATGCTGGAGACCTCTCACTTCCCGACTTCAAAATGTATTACATGGCTACAGTGGTCAAAAGAGCTTGCGAAGAGAATAAACAAGATGGCGGATCAGGTGGAAGTGCAGTAAGGAGCTCCGTCAGCAACAACACAGAATACTGGACCAAGCAGGCTCAGCAGATGGTGCCAGAACTCTGAACCACATATAAAGGAATATTTAGAAGGTTGGAAGGC
>NW_006416657.1:2944-3433 GCF_000296735.1 Chrysochloris asiatica | reverse complement strand
AATTAACACAACCAGCCAACAGGACCTCATAGATGTGTACAGAGCACTCAACCCAACAACAGCACAATATACATTCTTTTCCAGTGCACATGGAACATTCTCCAGAATAGACCATGTCTTAGGCTACAAAACAAATCTCCATAAATTTACAAATATTAAAATACTACAAAGCATCTTCTCAGACCACAATGCTATCAAATTAGAAATCAACAATAAGAACCAAGGAAATAAACTCAAATACATGTAAACTGAATAACACCCTGCTGAAAAACGACTGGATATTAAAAGAAATTAAATGTGAACTCACAAAATTCCTAGAAACAAATGATAGCAAAAACACAACATGCAAGAATCTTTAGGACATGGCAAAAGCAGTCCTGAACCGACAATTTAGTGCAATAAATTCACACATCCAAAAAGAAAAAGAACCAAAATCAACACATTAACACAGCATCTACAACAATTAGAAACAGACCAATAGAATGAACC
>NW_006416657.1:0-759 GCF_000296735.1 Chrysochloris asiatica | reverse complement strand
GCACAGCAGAACGAAACAATGTCCGATCCTGGGCCAACCTCACTACTGCTGCCACACTTGAGTCCATCAATGATGCCACCTGGACGATCCATCTTGTTGGGGTCTTCCTCTTTTTCTCCGACCCTCCATCTTACCAAGATGAGTGAAATTATTCAGTCATAAAAGAAAAAATATTGCATAGGACCACTACTGTAAAAGACTAAGAAAAAGAACCCATAATAAAGGTGGTGTGGGATTCTTTGCTGGTTACCGGGATGTAGAGGTGGGGTGAGGGGAGGGAGGGGGAGGTGAAGCACAGGGTAGGGAATAGACACAGGATAGTTTGGGTGCTAGTGAGGGGGGCAATATACAAGAAGGAGGGGGATGGAAGAACAAAGTGGATGGGAAAACAAGTTAGGCAGGTTTGAATGGGCTCAGTGGGACAGAGGAAAATAATGAAGTATGTATGACCTTGAAACAACAGGGATCTGGGATATAGGGATTGAGACATGGTTGGAATGGGGCAAGGGGGTAACAAATAATGTTAAGATGCTTGGCTGTCTTTGAATCTTGGTTTCCCTGGAATACCATTATAAAATAGACACTTGAGAGGGAGAAAAACGAATAGCCAGAAATATAACCATAGAAAGCTTGTAAGTCCATTTTCTGCGTATAACTGATTGGAATACCAAAAATGGGGCTACAACCTGCCCAGTGAGGGTGACTTCTTGTGGAGCTTTTGCATTACATAGACCATAGGTGGAATCCTGAACCCCATCC
>NW_006416656.1:2677-4127 GCF_000296735.1 Chrysochloris asiatica | reverse complement strand
GAGAGGGAAAGCGACTGTGTGCTGAAGACTGGAGTGGGGTACAGTGTAGGGGGCAGGCTTGCAGGGTATACCCTTTGGTTGGTTGATGATGCATGGAGAGGAATGCAACTATGGCAATGGAATGAATATAAAACTGATGTTCTCCCATGTAAACTATCATATAATTCACAATAAAATATTAAAAAAAAAAAAGAGGGAGCCTAGATCCAGAGGGCATGGAGGAAAGTAGAATCTCCACTGAGTAGTATCCAATCTGTCTGGGCAGGGCTGATGAAAGGAGATGGGGATAGGTCTCTTGTGTTACACCAGTTAATAATTGTTTATCAGGAATAATTGTAAGGGTTGCAAATATAAAGGTAGACATTTTGTAGCAAAAGGAGGGAAGTGATTGATTTTGTAGTCCAGGAGCGGAGGTCCCTGGGACTATAAAGGGAGAAGAGCGCAGAGCGGAGAGCGGGAACCTACCCAGAGAAACAGTGATGCCAGAGATGGAGGCAGAGATGATGACCTAGAGAGAAGGAGTGGCTGGGAAAGACCCAGATAGGGAGAGCGGATGTGTGCTGGGGGGCAGGCTTGGAAGGTACACCCTTTGGTTGGTTGATGATGCATGGAGGGAATTGTAACCATGGCAATGAAATAATATATGTTAGGATGAATGTAAAGCTTATGTTCTCCTATGTAAACTATCACATATTTCACAATAAAACATTAAAAAAAAAAAAAAAAACGCAGCCAGAAAGCTGTACCTCATATCGACTGGGTTTTCCCTCAGTGTCCCATGAACACGGCAACCTTTCTTTTGTGGAATCCTATATGAGATATGAGCCCTGGTGCAGCGCCACGGGATAATACACTAGACCACAAGGTTGGTTTGAACCGCACTGTTGGCAGTTCAAACTCAGAATTCACTCCTTAGAAACCCTATGCAGGGTTGCTATGAGTCAGAATTGACTCGGTGGCACTTAAAAACAACAGCAATATGAGATACATTATGTGTGCACACAAACACACACATATAGATGGGGTGGATTCAAAAGTTCATGAAAAATAGAATTAAAAGATAATGGATGGGGTCCCGCTCTCCACTCTTCCCCATTGATGGTCCCAGAGCCCTCCGCTCTCAGACTGAAAGGTTAATCACTCCCTTCCTTGCTATAAAATGTCCACCTTTACATTTCCAGTCCTCACAATCAGTCCTGGTAACAATTATTCACCCTTGCATCTCAAGGGACCCATCTGCATCAGGATGGTAACTATGGCAATGAGACAATGTATGATGGAATGAATGTAAAACTAATGTTCCCCCATCTAGACTATCACACAATACACAATAAAACATTAATAATAATAATAAAAAAGATAATGGAATTTTTCCATGAATTTAAAAATATTGTCTATCTATCTATCTGAGCCTTGGGGTGGTACTCTAAGACGAACATTGGCCAAAAGG
>NW_006416656.1:0-937 GCF_000296735.1 Chrysochloris asiatica | reverse complement strand
AACAACAACAACATATTTTGCAACAGGGTTTTGTTTATAGGCGATTATAGACTTTAGTGTCCAATCTGTTTTGTTTTTGTTCTTTACTGTGTTTTATTTGTTGTTGTTGTTTTGCTTTGGTCCCCCTTTAACTTTTGGGGGGTGGCTCATTCTCTCCCTATGTTACCCAATAAGAGACAACACTTATGGTCATATGGTAGTGATGGTTATGTGCCATAGAGTTGGTTCCGAGTCATAACAACCCTGTACAGGGTTTCCAAGGCTGTAAATCTTTACAGGAGCAGAAAGCCAAACTAAAATCATACCCTATATAATCCCACCATCTAGGCAAGAGCCAATACTAGGTGCTTTACACCAGATAGATACCCAACCCTTGTTAAAAATTATTCTAAGTTGAGTAATAAGAGAAGTGAAAAGGGAAGCCCATTTCCTGATCACATCTACCAGGAGGCAATCAGAACGCTTAATAATACATCAACAGGTTGTTGTAATTTTTTTTAAGTGCCGTTGAGTTGATTCTGACCCATAGCAACCCTGTATAGGGTTTCCAAGGAGCAGCTGGTGAGCTCAAACCACCGACTTGCAGTTCAAACAACTTTGCAGTCTGATGCAATGACCTATAGCACCACACCAGGACTCCAATACATGAACATACATTCATCTAATTATTGAATATGCATCTAATTATTGAAAATACCCCAAAAAACAACAGACTATTTCAGCTCATGTCCAGAAACAAGAGAGTAGCTGACACAAATGAGCTGGAGGTAGACCTAGATTTCCCATTGGAAGGGGGGAGTCTTTGGAACTGCCTTAGAAAGAATCCAGTGGAATGCTATTGAGGTGCATCCAAATGCTCCACAGAAGGGTTGAGATAGAAATAGCAATGGAAACAATTTGAAACCTGTATGAAGAGGTCCAAACAATTAATAATAAA
>NW_006416655.1:2965-3417 GCF_000296735.1 Chrysochloris asiatica | reverse complement strand
CCTGGGTCTCTTTCCTTTCCATATAAAGTTTATAATTGTTTTTCAATCTCTTTGAAGAATGTCGTTGGAATCTGAATTGGGATTGCATTATATGTGTAAATTGCTTTGGGCAGTATTGACATTTTCACAATGCTATGTCTTCGTATCCAGGAGCATGGTACATTCTTCCGTTTTTGTAGGTCTCTTTTGGTTTCTTGTAGTAGTGTTTTGTAGTTTTCTTTGTTACATTCATTCCTAGATAATTCATCCTTGGGTAGCACTGTCATTTTTTTGTATGGAGGAATCCAGCTGAATTTTGTATGTTGATTTTATATACTGCCACTTTGATGAATCTTCCATGAGGTCTAGTAGCTTTTTTACTGCGTCTTTGGGGTTTTCTACATGTAGGATCATATTGTCTGCAAATAGAGAGAGTTTTACTTCCTCTTCACCAATTTGGATGCCTTTAATTT
>NW_006416655.1:0-566 GCF_000296735.1 Chrysochloris asiatica | reverse complement strand
AAACAACATCATCTTACCAGATTTAGACAAGACCAGAGAGACCATCAACCTTCATTATACAAATGAGGAAATAAAAACTGGAAAAAAAGTTACTTTACCAAAGTCACATGCCAGCCAAGTACAGATCAGGGATGAGAAATTGCCTCTGCACTTGTTGTTTAGGACTCCGACCATTCATAAGGATTGTGTGAACTGAAGTAGACATGAGTTTTCTTGTGCCAAAGATGCTAATCATGAAGTGCTGGGTGCAGATATTTGGACTGAGAACCATGCTCTCTAAGTATGATAGAAGGTTTTGTGACACCATTTTGAGATTCAGTGAAAGTGAGCATTCTTGGGAGCCATTGTGACATAATAAAAATGCTAATAACTCATTTGGCAAAGGATGTTCTGACAAGAGTCACTAAGGGCTCCATAATGTTTAGACTCCCTGGCAGCAGTCATCACATTTTTAAATAGCTTTACAGTGGAATTGTGGTGGCTTGTGAGTTGCTGTGATTCTGAAAGCTATGCCACTGGTATTTTAAATACCAGCAGGGTCACCCATGGTGGACAGGTTTCAGATG
>NW_006416654.1:3249-4239 GCF_000296735.1 Chrysochloris asiatica | reverse complement strand
CTGTGGAGTCAGTTCCTACTCATAGGAACCCTGTATATGGTTTCCAAGGAGCAGCTGGTGATATTGAGCCACCATCCTTTTGTTTAGGAGTGCTTATCCTACAATGCCACACCAGGACTCTATTGCTGCTGCTGCTGCTGCTGCTGCTGTATGCTATGGAGTCAGTTCTGACCCACAGCAATGCTGTAAATCTTTAAGGGAGCAGAAAGTCTCATTTTTCTCACACATAGTGGCTGGTAGATTTGAATGGCTGAACTTGCAGTTAATAGTCCAACTAACACACAACACTACTATAGGGGCTCCTTAAGATCCTACTTGTAGTGGTGGTTGTGCGTCACTAAGTTGGTTCTGACTCATAGAAACCCTATATAGGGTTTCTGAGGGTGTAAATATTTACTGGAGTAGAAAGCCTTATCTTTCTCCCTCGGGGATATTGGTAGATTCAAACTACTGATCTTGCGGTTAGAAGCTCAGCTCATAATTCACTATGATACCAGGCCTCCTTAGAATACTACTAGAGGAGTTTTAAAAAACAAGAAATAATTAAAGGTTTTTTATGAACAGAGTGTGTGTTTATTCATCCACAGACTGGAAGTAATAATAGTGCTTACCTCATAATATTATTGTGAGGATTCCTATGTAAAATATTTACAATAGTGTTATTCACTACTAATAGTGGTAGTAGTCCTATGCATCATGGCTGTGAAACAACATAAAGAGAGAAAGATGAAGCTTTCTTATTTTGTTTCAGTCTCAGAAACCCTATACAGGGCCACAATCTGTCAGAACTGACTCGACAGAACTTAACAACAACAACAACAGCTACTGCCCTCATAACTTTTCCTCCCACTGCCACCTTTAGGATGATCACGCAAACTCATCTGTCAGTTGGTCATGATGTGGTTTTGCTATGCCATGGGCATTTTAGATATCAGCAAGGTCAAACACAGTGGACAGGTTTAAGGTGAGCTTCCAGATGAAGACAGACTA
>NW_006416654.1:0-959 GCF_000296735.1 Chrysochloris asiatica | reverse complement strand
TAAATGGCAATTGAGATTTGCCCATTTTTTATTTAATCCATCTTATTTCTTTTTTTAAGTTTTTATTGTGAATTATGTGATAGTTTACATGGGAAAACATATCAGCTGGATGCTTCACTCTCTGCTCTAGTCCTCTGTGGCCATATCTCTTTTCCTAGGCCCAGGAGTCCCTGCCCGATTTGTAACCACTACGCTACCAGAGCTCCTTAGGTCTCACCATACTGCTGGCCAAACATGTCTCAACCCAGGTTGACAGGAGTCTATTGAACGTGGTCGGACTTAGCTTACAACTTCATTGCTATTTCCCTCCACTTCCCCTTATCGGTGACCAACATGGTCAGCAGCAAGACCAAATGCCTGCTTGTGAATTCCCCTTGAATCTTAGTCTTGGGAAGGCGTTTGCCCTGAGGGGACCTGACTACTTGCCTTGATGACTCTGGGGCAAATAACTTGCTTGTTCTTGTAGTAGTCAATTAGACTGCCATTATTGTTTTTGATTTTTCCTGCCGGTCTTTCTTTCAAGAAGTATCTTCTGCTTCTACTAGCCATTCCAGGTTGGTCTGCTTGTCCTTCAGTGGATGTTTCCGCCCTCAAAATGTTCTGGGTGAGGATCAGATTTTCACTTATGGTCTTATGCAATGCAAATGCTCTGCAGGAAGCCTCCTTCACTGGGCAAGTTCTAGCCCCATTTTAGGTATTCCAATCAGTTATAGGCTGATGACGGACTTTCAAACTTTCTATGGTGATCTTTCTAGCTATTTCTTTCTCTCCCCCTCAGGATTCTATTTTACAATAGTAGGTAAAGGAAACCAAGATTCAAAAGACACTGCCTACACTTCTTCCAACACAGATCTGTTTATTCTTTTGGCAGCCCATGGCACTTTCAATATTCTCCTCCAACACCATAACTCAAAAGCATCAATTCTTCTATGGTCTTCCTTATTCACTGTCCAGCTTTT
>NW_006416653.1:3768-4467 GCF_000296735.1 Chrysochloris asiatica | reverse complement strand
CTACCTACATTGCATACAAGTCCAATATGTTCATATACGGAGCTCTGGTAGCGTAGTGGTTACGAATCGGGCTGCAAACCTTAAGGTCAGCGGTTCGAAACTATCAGCAGCTCCGTGGGAGAAAGATGAGGCTGTCTACTCCCGTAAAGATTTACACCTTCGGAAACCCTGTACAGGGTCGCTATGGGTCGGATCTGAATTGATGGCACTTAACAACAACAACAAACCTAATTGGTAGATCAGTCCAACATATCCATGTACAGAGAGCTAGCTACATGGCATACGAGTCCAAAATGTCAATATACAGAGAGTTAGCTACATGGCTGAGTAGTGCAACATTTCCATATACAGAGTTCTAGCTACAAGACAGATGAGTCCATCTTGCTATATACAGAGGGCTAGCTACATGGCAGAGTAGTGCAACATTTCCATTTACAGAATTCTAGCTACATGGCAGATGTGTGCAACGTGTCCATATACTGAAAGCTACCTACATGGCAGATCAGTCCAAAATATCCATGTACAGAGTGCTAGCAATACGTCAGACAAGTCCAATATGTTCATATACAAAAAAACTACATACTTGGCAGAACAGTCCAACATATCCATGTACAGAGTTCTCGCTACATGGTAGATGTGTCCAACTTGTCTATATACAGAGAGCTAGATACATGGCAGAGTAATGCAACATTTCCATAT
>NW_006416653.1:0-1273 GCF_000296735.1 Chrysochloris asiatica | reverse complement strand
GCAGATGTGTCCAATGTGTCCATAAACTGAGAGCTAGCTACATAGCAGACAAGTCCAATATGTTCATATATAGAGAGCTTCCTACTTGGCAGATCAGTCCAACATATCCATGAACAGAGAGCTAGAAACATGGCAGACGAGTACAAAATGTCAATATACAGAGAGTTAGCTCCATGGCAGGGTAGTGCAACATTTCCATATACTGAGTTCTAGCTACAAGGCAGATTAGTCAAACTTGTCTATATACAGAGGGCTAGCTACATGCAGAGTAGTGCAACATCTCCATATACAGTGTTCTAGCTACATGGCAGATGTGTCCAACGTGTCCATATACTGAGAGCTACCTACATGGCAGATCAGTCCAAAATATCCATATACAGAGAGCTAGTTAATGGCAGACAAGTCCAATATGAACATATACAGAAAGCTAACTACTTGGCAGATCAGTCCAACATATGCATGTATAGAGTTCTAGCTACATGTTAGATGTGTCTAACTTGTCTATATACAGAGTTCTAGCTACATGGAAGCTGTGTCCAACATGTCCATATACTTAGTGCTAGCTACATGGCAGAGTAGTCCAACATGTACATATACAGGGTACTAACTACATGGCAGATGACTCCAACATGTTCATATACAGAGAGCTACCTAATTGGCAGATCGGCCAACATATCCATAAACAGAGAGCTAGCTACATGGCAGCGTAGTTCAACATTTCAATATACAGAGTTCTAGATACATGGCAGCTGTGTCCAACATGTCCATATACAGAGAACTAGCTACATGGCAAGTAGTGCAGCATTTCCATATACAGAGTTCTAGCTACAGTGAAGATGTGTCCAACTTGTCTATATACTGAGATCTACCTACGTGGCAGATCAGTCCAAAATATCCATGCAGAGAGAGCTACCTATATGTCAAACGAATCCAAATTGTCCATATACAGAGTTCTTACAACATAGCAGATGTGTCCAACATGTCCGTATACTGAAAGCTAGCTAAATGTCAGAGTAGTCCAACATGTCCATATACAGGTTACTAGCTAGATGGCAGATGAGTCCGAAATGTCCATACAAAGAGAGCTATTTACATGTCAGTGTAGTCCAACATTTCCATATACAGAGTTCTAGCTATAAGGCAGATGTGTCCAAAAAGTCCATATACTGAGAGCTACTTACATGGCAGATCAGTCCAAAATATCCATGAACAGAGAGCTACCTAAATGTCAGCCGAGTCCAAATTGTCCACATACAGAGTTCTTACAACATAG
>NW_006416652.1:3558-4139 GCF_000296735.1 Chrysochloris asiatica | reverse complement strand
TAACTACCTGGCTAATTAATTCAACATGTGCATATACTGAGAGCTAGAGACATGGCAGACAAGTCCATTATGTTCATATACAGAGAGCTGCCATCTTTACAGATCAGTACAGCATATCCATGTACAGAGAGCTAGCTACAGGGCAGACGAGTCCAAAATGTCCATATACAGAGAGTTAGCTACATGGCAGGGTAGGGCAACATTTCCAATTATAGAGGTCTAGCTACAAGACAGATTAGTCTAACTTGTCTATATACAGAGAGCTAGCTACATGGCAGGGTAGTGCAACATTTCCATATAGAGAGTTCAATCTACAAGGCTGATGAATCCAACTTTTCTATGTACACAGCTAGCTACATGTCCGGGTAGTCCAACACGTCCGTACACAGGGTATTAGCTACATGGTAAATGAGTCCAACATGTTCATATACTGAGAGCTACCTACATGGAAGACAAGTCCAATTTGTTCATATACAGAGAGCTACCTACTTGGCAGTTCAGTCCAACATATCCATGTACAGAGAGCTAGCTACATGGCAGAGGAGTCCTAAAGATCCATATACAGAGAGTTAGCTACATGG
>NW_006416652.1:0-643 GCF_000296735.1 Chrysochloris asiatica | reverse complement strand
GGCAGAAAAGTCCAGTATGTTCATATACAGAGAGCTAACAACTTACCAGATCAGTTCAACATATCCATGTACAGAAAGGTAGCTGCATGGCACACAAGTCCAAAATGTCTGTATACAGAGCGCTGGCTACATGGCAGGATAGTGCAACATTTCCATATACAGAGTTGTAGATTCAAGGCAGATGAGTCCAACTTGTCTTTATGCAGACAGCTGGCTACATGGCAGAGTAGTGCATACATTCCCATATAGAAAGTTCTAGTTACATGGCAAATGTGCCCAACGTGTCCATAAACTGAGAGCAACCTACATGGCAGATCAGTCCAAAATATCCATGCACAGAGAGATAGCTACATATCAGATTAGTCCAAAATGTCCATATAGAGAGAGCTAGCTACATAGCAGAGTAGTGTATCATTTCCATATATAGAGTTCAAGCTACATGGCAGATGAGTCCAATGTGTTCATATACTGAGAGCTAGCTACATGGCAGAGTATTCCAACATGTCCATATAAAGAGTACTAGCTACCTGACTAATGGGTCCAATGTATCCATATACTGAGAGCTACCTACATGATAGACAAGTCCAATATGTTCATATACAAAGAGCTACATACTTGGCAGATCAGTCTAACATATCCATGT
>NW_006416651.1:3491-4003 GCF_000296735.1 Chrysochloris asiatica | reverse complement strand
GAAGCAGCAGCACCAGAGATGGAGGTAGAGATGGGGGCATGGAGGACTCTAGATTCATCAACTAAGAAGAGACGGACTAAGAACTGGTGACCAGGAACAGACTTGCAGAATGTGCCCTTTGGAGATGTAATTTATTATATATGCCTAAGTGGGGAAAAAAAATCAAATGATGTATTGCACTAAGCAAATCTGCTGCTTTCAAGACCTCTTTAAAGTGTTCAAGAGCAAAGACATCAGTTTGAGCCATGGCACCCAGGATAAGCACTGGATCGCAAGGTTGATTAGAATCACAAGGTAACAGTTCAAAGTCACCAGCCACTCCATGGTCGCTATGAATCAGAACCAATTCAACAGCACTTAACAACGACAACAATGTGTTAAAGAGCAAAGATGTCACTTGGAGGACTAAGATGTGCCTGATACAGGGCATATTATTCTCAATCTCTTCATATGCATGTGAAAGCTGGACTACGAATAAGGAAGACCAAAGAAGAGTTGATGACTTTGAATAT
>NW_006416651.1:1648-2759 GCF_000296735.1 Chrysochloris asiatica | reverse complement strand
GGGCAGTGTTTCATTCTGTTGTGCATAGGGTTGCTATGAGTTGGAACCGATTCGATGGCACTTAACAACAAGGGTTGCTATGATTGCACCTAACAACAAGTTTTTACAGAAGAAGAACGCCATATTTTTCTCCCACAGAGTGGTTGAGGGGTTTGAACTGCCGACCTTTCGGTGAGCAGCCCAATGTTTAGCCCTCTGTGCCACCAGGGAATAGTCACATGTCACCACAGCTGACATTCAGTGAAATTTTTTTCTGTGCTGGATATATCATCTCCTTTCCCCGCACAATGCCCTCTGAGATAGGCACTATTTTCAGATGAAGAAGCTCTAGAACAAGGAGGTTAAGGAACATGCCCAAGGCCACACAGTTAATAAAGGTGACCCTGGCTCTCAACATGTCTGTTTTTCCTTAACCTCTATTATATACTGCCTCAGAGTGCCTGAAAGATCAAGGACAGATGTAAGAGTGGTTTAAAAGCAAATAAATGGTTACATAATACAAAGATAAATCCTAATTCCTTGGACACAATTTAAAGAACATTCCTAACCCCCTTAAAAATAGTCTTTAGTGGGCTAAACTCAAGTGAAAATTCACCAGGTTTGACAGAGGATATTTGTACATGGATATTTACCTTTGCTATAAACATACATATGAATGTTGTAGAGCATGTTGTTGTTGTTTAGGGTCATCGCATCAGTTCTGACTCATAGCGACCTTGGATAGGGTTTCTGAGGAGTGACTGGTGAACTTGAACCACCGACCTTGAGGTTCAAACCGACTTTGTAGTTCAGCGCATTAACCCACAGCGCCACACCAGGACTCCATTGAGGAGCATACAGGGATCAAAATGATGAAAATTCTAAGACATTACTAAACACCTTGAGGCAACGAGTAAGTGGGTCTGAAGGCTCAGGACCGTAGTTTCAGGGGACACCATGGTCAACTGGTATAACAGTCCACAGAGACAATGTTGTACATCCTGCTTTGCTGAGTAGCGACTGGATCTTAACAGCTCATGAGCAGCCATCTAAGGTGCAACTACTGGTCTCTCCATGTGCAGAAGAAAGAAGAATGATGACAATTAAAGATGTTTGAAATCAGTTAGTCCAA
>NW_006416651.1:0-908 GCF_000296735.1 Chrysochloris asiatica | reverse complement strand
CCAGGAACCTTCATCTGCTGTTCACGGATTGTAGAGTAATACAGTTGCTGTGGAAACCAGCTTAGGGGCTCAAAATGTTAAATATAGAATTATTGTTGTTGATAAGTGCCGTCAAGTCAGTTCTGACTATAGTGACCTGCATAGGTTTTACGAGGAGCTTCTGATGAGTTTGAACCGCCGACCTTGCGGTTCAAACCAACTTTATAGTCTAGCGTATTAGCCCGCAGCACCACACTATATGACCCATCAATTCCACTCCTAGGCATATACCCAAAAGAATTGAAAGCAGGGACACAAACAGATACTTGTACACCAATGTTCACTGCAGCATTATTCACAATAACCAAAAGTTGAATACGACCTAAATGTTCATCAACTGATGAGTTAATGAACAAAATGTTGTGCATACATACAATGGAATCATAGAAAGAAATGAAGTTCTAATACGTGTTATAACATAGATGAAACTTAAGAACATGCCCAGTGAAATGAGTCACAAAAGAACAATATTGTATGATCCCATTTATATAAAGTATCTAGAACTGGCGAGTGTTCAAACTAAAATTTATTCATGTTTACCAGGAGTAGCAGGATGAGGAAAAGGGGAGTACTGAGTCTCCATTAAGAGTAATAGAACCATTTTGGAACGGATATTGATGATGGTTGCACAATATGATGAAGGCAATTAATGTCAATGTATTGTATATTTAAACAATGTTAAAAAGGTAAATGGTTTGTTATATATATTTACCACAATAAAGTTTAAAACAAACAATAATGACAACGTCCATAAAAGAATTGGTGCATTTGAATTACAGTGTTGGAAAAGTATATTAAAAGTACCTGCCAGAAGACCTGTCTTTTGAATCTTGGTTTTCCTTGCATTATATTATAAAATAGACACTGGA
>NW_006416650.1:0-4136 GCF_000296735.1 Chrysochloris asiatica | reverse complement strand
TCCCTGTGCTAAGAGCCTCCTAGACCCAGGAGACAGAGAGGGCTGTATGTGCACTAAGGATGTGGAGAAACAGTCAGAAGCACAGGCAGAACGAGGAGACTGTGGTGGCTTCCCAGTCCGTGGAGTGAAAAAGCTGAGCACCTCAGGGCAGGCAGGAGGCTTGCTGAGAGTCATGGACCTCGGGGCCTGTGACCGAGATGGGCTCTCCGATCCCTGGAGTGAGATGAGTGTGTCTGGAGGCCTGTGGTGCTTTGTAACACTTGTCCAAACAGGACAGACACCCTGTCAGCCCAAAAGGCCCAAGGCCATACATAGAGACATCTGCCTGCCTGCACGCATAGCTGAGAATAGTTGTTGTTGTGAAGTGTTGTCGAGTTGGTTCTGACCCATAGCGACCCTGTGTAGGGTGTATCCGAGGAGCAGCTGGTGAGCTTGAACCGTCAACCTTGCAGTTCCAACAGCTTTTTCATTCTGGTTCATTAACCCACAGTGCCACACTAGGATAGGCTGTCCCCTCTGTCCTGAGGCATTTCTGCCTGAGTTGTAACCTGTTACTTCCCTAATGAACCCCATCATTCTATGATCCTTGTACCAAATTATCTAACCCAGCAGAGTAGTAGAAATGCTGGGAGGTGGCTGGTTGGTAAAAGGTTAGAGGGAGGACATATGTCTGACCTCCAGCTCATAAGAACTGGCCTTGTGTTGTTCATCTTGACTCTCCTTCCTGTTCTGTGACGTTAGAGACAACCTAGCCATGTCATTCTTCTACTGTAGGATAAGCACTGGACTGAAAAGTCATTTGAACTGCAAGGTCGGTGGTTCAAACTCACCAGTCGCTCTTCAGAAACCCTACACTATGGGTCAGAACCAATTCGATGGCTTTTACAACAACAGTACAAAGCAAGGTTTCCTGGTGTGGCGCTGTAGGATCAGCACTGGACAACAAGGTTGGCAGTTCAAAGCCATCCGCTTTTCCTTAGAAACCCTATACAGGGTCGCTCTAAGTTAAAACCGACTCAACAGCATTTAACAACAATAAAACAATATATAAAGCAAACCCTTAAAATGCTTTAATGAGGACACAGAGGAAGTGCTACTTCATATAAGTGACTAGGAGCCTGGCTGTTGTTAAGTGCTATCCGAAGCTATAAATCTTTGTAGGAGCAGAGAGTCTCATCTTGTTCCCGGGGAGTAGCTAGTGGGCTTGAACCGCTGACCTTGTGGTTCACAGTTCAGTGCTTATCCTACAGAACCACCTTGTTCCCTAATAGTGACCTCATGGGACACATTATGTTGCGGGTAATGTGATGCTCTGGTCACAAACATCTCTCTTGTCTTTAACACGGTCAAACCACTTCTTGGTGAAAGGTTCTCCCAACCTCTCCATTCTCTCTCAGCCTTCAGGTCTCCGCTAGAGTGGTCAGGAGTCCCTTCACGCCAACTCAAAGCCCCTTGTTACCGCACCTTTCCTTTTTCTTTTGGATCACTTCTGCCGTGATTAAAATGAATCATCTGTGGGTCTCCTGTCTGTCTCTTCTCCTGACCACCTGGACCAGCGCCTACTGCCTGCCACGTGCTGCTGCCAATAGACAGGCGGAATTACATACTAAAATAATTCACATGAGTTTTACATTAATAATGGTTTATTAGGGAAAATTAAGACACTATCAGAGTAATTGTTAGGCTGAGTCCTAGATATGTTTTATTAATTCCACAAATATTTATGAAGAGTTACAGAGGTATCTTATGTGGTGACTAAATTCTATACTTTGCATACAATCAAAATTACTCTTTAAAAAAAACACACACACCCAAAACGCACACATACAGGAGGGTGAAAGGTTGGGGAGGAGGGAATTATTCATGGGTTGTGCTGTTGTGTGCCAAATCGGCTCCTACTCACAGTGCCCCTGTATAGGGTTTCTGAGGAGCAGCTGGTGGGTTTGAACCACCTACCTTTTGGTTCAAACTGACCTTGTGGTCCAGTGCTTATCCTACAGCACCACTCCAGGGTTAGAGGATAGACACATGTTAATAAGGGTGACAGGGCAGTCAATATATACAATAAGAGAAAGGGTGGCAGAGAAAAGAAGAAAGCAGCTGGAGACACAGAAAGGAATGCAAGAGTCAAAGGAAACAGAGGGAAATACTGTTAACTGACGGTTGGAGGAAGGGATTGCAGTCATTGCAATGAAGCAAAGAATATGATTTGCTGAATGTAAAACTGATGATCTGCCCTGTAAACCTTCAGTCAATTCACAAGGTTGTTGTCATTGTGTGCCATCAAGTCGGTTCAGACTTACAGCGACCCCATATAGGGTTTCTAAGGCTGTAAATGGGAGAAGAAAGGCTTATCTTTCTCCTGAACAATTCACGGTTTAAAAAAAAAAAATCCTATATTGCCAGCTTCTAAGCCTTAAGCTTAAAAAAAAAAAAAAAAAAAAGAATTGTGGCAAAATACGTGTACCAAAAAGTTTGCCATTTTCATCACTGTTAGGTATACGACTAGTGACATACGTTAGTCACCAAGTTGTGATACCATTGCCACTATCTACTTCCGAAGGCATCACGTCAGCTCAGACAGACAATCAATCCTCCATCAATTACAGCTCCCCACTGAAGTCTTAGACAGTTTTCAACTCAGATCTTAACTTTCAACTAGCCTCCCTCTCCCCTAACAGTGAATCTGAACTTGGAAATGGCAATGTGATGTTTAAGGGAATTTTTTTCTTTGTTGTTTTTGTTTTTTTGACCTAGTAAGTAGAGTTCAATTAAGGACTGGTGGTGCCGTAGGATCAGCAATGGACAGCGAACCACAAGGTCAGCAGTTCAGACCCACCAGCTGCTCCTTGGAGACAGGGTCACAATGAGTAGGAGTCAACTTGACAACACTGTAACAACAACAACAATGTGTAGATTGGAGTCCTAGTGTGGCACTGTAGGAAAAGCACTCGGTTTGAACTGCAAAATTGGTGGATCAAACCCACCAGCCGCTCCTCAGAAACCCTCACAAGAACTGACTCAAGGGCATTTAAAAACAACAATGTGTATACTATAAATGTCCACATGGCAGCTCTAGGCCCTGCCCTATATGGGACATTTTTCTTGTTAAGTGCCTACAAGTAGGTTCAGACTTTAAATCTTCACGGGAGTAGAAAGCCTCATCTTTTTCCCTATAGTACATTGTTGTGAAGTGCCACTGGGTTGGTTCCAAGGAGTGGCTGGTGAACTTTAACAGCCCACCTTGCAGTTCAAACTGCTTTGTGGTTTAGAGCACTAACCCACAGTATCTTAGGTGTTAAAACACAAAGACGCAAAATGCGAGGTCCCCCTTTCCCACAGGGTTCACGTCCTACCTAGCTAAGTAGAATGTAGCTGATAGGCAACATGTTGCTAAGTGCTGTGGACTGGGTTCCGTGGACTGGGTTCCATGGACTGGGTCCGTGGACTGGGTTCCGACTCATTGTTTGTTGTTATGTGCTGTGGAGTCAGTTCCAACTCATGGTGAGCCTGTATAAGGTTTCCACAGAACTGTTGGTGAGTTTGAATCGCCGACCTTGTAGTCTAATGCTTATCCTACAGCACCAAACCAGGACTCATAGCGACCCTGTAGAGGGGGTTTCCAAGGAGCTGTTGGTGTGTTTGAACAGCTGACCTTGTTTTTGAAGTCCAGCGTTATACCAACATGATAAATATGAATTCATATAAAATGTTTAAAAGTGTCAAAAAGGAACAGCATGCACTGAGATGAAACCAAGCATACGCGATATGTTGAATGTAAACTGGATGATCTACTCCATGAACCTTCATTCGATTCACAAAAAAGAAAAAAAATAATAAAAGGGACAACATGCTGTAAAATTCTAGTATACATGTCAGTAGCAGAATGAGTTCTTTCTAGACCCAAATCCCAATTTTCCCCTAGGCAGACAGATTCCCAGGCAGGCCTTCCGCACCTCTGTCAGGTCAGGTCAGGTCAGGTCAAGGAATTTGGAGAGTGACCTCTCAGCCATGGGGAGCCAATGGACATTTCCAAGTAGGAAAGCGATACATCACAGTTCTCCTATCAAAAAGTAGGAAGGTGACTGGGAGAGGCCTTCCACCAAAGCGCGGAAAGGAGAAAGGAGAGAAGGAGA
>NW_006416649.1:3551-4330 GCF_000296735.1 Chrysochloris asiatica | reverse complement strand
GCATGGTACATTCTTCCATTTTTGTAAGTCTATTTTGGTTTCTTGTAGTATTTTTTTGTAGTTTTCTTTGTATAAGTCCTTTGTGTCTCTGGTTGCATTTATTCCTATATATTTCATCTTTTGGGTGGCTATTGTAAGTGTTATTCCTGTCCTTTTCATTGCTGTCATTTTTGGTATAGAAGAATCCAGCTGAATTTTGTATGCTGATCTTATACCCTGCCACTTTGTTGAATCTTTCAATGAGTGGGTGTAGTGGCTTTTTAACTGAATCTTTGGGGTTTTATATATATAGGATCATATCGTCTGCAAATAGGGAGAGCTTTACCTCCTCTTTGCCAATTTGGATGCCTTTAACTTCCCTATCTTGCCATATAGCTCTTGCTAAGGTTTCCAGCTCAATATTGAATAGGAATGGTAACAAAGGGCATCCTTGTCTGGTTCCTGTTCACAGAGGGAAGGCTTTCAGTTTCTCTCCATTTGGAGTAATGTAGGCTGTTGGTTTTATATGTTGTTGTTGTCAGGTGCCAAGGAGTCGGAACCGACTCTTAGCGACCCTTGCAACAGCAGATCCTGGGCCATCCTCACTACCGCTGCCACATTTGAGTCCATCAATGATGCCACCTACCTGATCCATCTCGTTGGGGGTCTTCCTCTTATTCTCTGACTGTACACCTTACCCAGCATGACATCCTTCTCCAGCTATTGCTTCCTCCGGACAATATGTCCAAAGTATTAGAGATTAAGTTTAGCCATCTTGGCCTCCAAGGAGCACTCTGGCT
>NW_006416649.1:0-689 GCF_000296735.1 Chrysochloris asiatica | reverse complement strand
TGTTTAACAACAACAAACAAGGAAAACTTGTTAATAACATTATTATTCAATTTTACTCAATAACTATTCATGTCTGTGATGATGAAACTGAGTGATTCTATGAACTTCTACAGTCTGAAATTGATCAAATATGCAATCAGGTTGCATTGAAAATTGTAGGTGAAGGTTGGAAAAAGAAGGATCAGTAGTTGGAAAATATGGCCTTGGGGATAGAAATGATGCTTGGGATTGCATGATAGAATTTTTCAAGACTAATGAGTATGACGCTATTGTATAAGCACTTGACCATAAGGTTGATTTGAACCACAGGATCAGCAGTCAAAACACACCAACTGCTCCTCAGAAACCCTATACAGAATCTCTATGAGTTGGAACAGCCTGATGGTCCTTAACAGCAAAAAAGGAAGACTTCCAACAAGATGAATTGGCCTAGTGAGTTCAAGTATATCAACTGTGAGAAGAACACAACACCAGGCAGTGTTGTGTTCTATTGTGCATGGGGTTAATATGAGTTGGAACCAACTTGTTGGTACCTAGAAGCAACATCAACTATTTTTTCATTTAAAGTGAATGGAGTTATGAGAGTAGAGGGTCATTACAATGTCAACTTGTCTAATATATGTTTTAATATTTCAAATAAATATGCATGAACAAACTTACTGCATAAATAGAAACAGCATTTGTTTATA
>NW_006416648.1:2995-4115 GCF_000296735.1 Chrysochloris asiatica | reverse complement strand
ATTTTTAGGCTGTCCCAGTCATCTATTTTGTTTTGTGTGTTTATGCCATGTATCAGAGCTCCTATGTTTATCCACATTTTTTCACTGATAATCTTTATACTTCAAGTCTTTACATATTTTTATCTAAAATTCATGTGGAGTTCATTTTTTGTATATGGTATAAGATATGGGCCTTATTTCATTCATCTGTACATGGATTTCCATTTTGCCAGCACCATTTGTTGAAAACTATCTCTTCCCCATTTAATGCATTCTGGCCCTTTGTCAAAGATCAGCTGACCATAGGTAGATGGATTTACCCGTCCCAGGCTATTTTGATTACTGTGGTTGTGCTGTAGGTTTTGAGATCTGGAAGGGAGAGACCTCCTATTTTGTTCTTTTTTTTTAGGAATGCTTTGCTTACCCAGGGTCTCTTTACGTTTCATATGAAGTTAGTGATTACTTTTTCATGTCTTTAAAGAATGTTAGAACCTGGATTGTGATTGTATTATATATATAGATTTCTTTAGGTTAGTGTTGACATTTTCACAATGTTAAGTCTTCCTATACATGAACAGGATATATTCCTCCATTTCTATAGGCCCCCTTTTTTATATATATATAGTAGTGTATTGTAGTTTTCTTTGTATAAGTCTTTTCTTTGGTTAGATTTATTCCCAAGATTTCATCTTTTGGGTGGCTATTGTAAATGGTATTGTTTTCCAGATTTCCTTTCAGACCTCTCTTTATTAGTGTAAAGACATTCAAATGATTTTTGTATGTTTATCTTGTACCCTGCCACATTGCCAAATCTATCGAGGATTGCCAACAATTTTCGTGCTGAGTCTTTGGGATTTTCTAAGTATAGGATCATATCTGCAAATTGAGAAAGGTTTACTTCTTCTTTGCCAATTTGGATGTCTTTTTTTTTCACCCTTTCTTGTCTTCTATCTTTGGCGAAGGCTTCCAGAACAATATTGAATAGGAGTGATGATAAAGGACATCCCTGTCTGGCTCCTTTTCACAAGAAGCATGGCTTCAGTTTCTCATCAAATGAGAGAGATGTTGGCTGTTGGTTTTGTTCTTAATTATGTTGAGGAATTTCCCTTCTATTCCTATTTTGTAGAGTGTTTTCATCAGG
>NW_006416648.1:0-1026 GCF_000296735.1 Chrysochloris asiatica | reverse complement strand
TGCTCATTGGAAACCCTATACAGGGTCACCATGGGTCAGCACCCACTTGACGGTACTTAACAACAACAACTGGTTTCTTTGTTCTACATAATTTTCTGCACTAAGCGCACTTTGTTTGTGGGTTTCCTTTTCATTTTCTTAATTTCTGTGTAAATATTTACTAAAATCTTTCTGATTTTCCTCTTTAATGCTGATGTGAATGTGTATTCATTTTATTTGAGGCCATCCTATAATTTATTACATTTTTCCTGTTTAAAAGTGTTTTTTTATCTTGAAATCTACTTGCCATTTGGAAGTTCTGTATCTCCACTATTCCTTCTTTTAGTTTTGTAGCTGATTTCATTCAAAATTGGTATCTCTGGCCCTATATTCAGTTTTGAAAGTGTGTTTTACTTTGCTGTTGTTAGGTGCCATCAAGTTGGTATTTTTGACATGTTATCAGAAGGCACCAGACACTGGGAAAGACCATCATGTTTGATAAAGTGAGGGTCAGTGATAAAATGGAAGACCCTCAATGACATGGGTTGACACAGTGGCTGCAATAATGCACTCAAACATAGTTAATTGTGAAGATGGCACAGGACCGTGCAATATTTCATTCTATTGTGCATAGGGTCCATATGTCCAGGAATTGACTCAATGGTATCTAACAATAGAAATGTCTAAATATTTTCAGCAAAAATTGCACACTAGAATGTTTACAGCAGCACTACTTACAATACCCTTAAACTGTAAACTACCCAAATATCTATCAAGAGTAGAATGGATACGTTGAGTTTCAGAGCATGCGGAGAAAGGTAGAATCCCCACTGAATAGTTTTCTTCTTGTCTAGATGGGTCTGGTGAAAGGTGATGGGGTTAGGATTTTTTTGATATAATAGTGAGTAATTGTTATCATGACTAATTGCGATTATCACAACTATAAAGATAGTAGTTAATCTTACATTCTAAGAACAAAAAGGAGGGAGTAGTTAATCTTACATTCCAAGAACAGAGGGCCCTAGGACCATCAAGAGAGAAGAGCAT
>NW_006416647.1:1950-3685 GCF_000296735.1 Chrysochloris asiatica | reverse complement strand
CTGCCTTGCTCTGACTTAGGTCTTCCTCTGTGCCCTTCCCAGCATACCACTTTTCTTCTAGGACAGAGGGTCCAGACCTTTCTTTCAAGTTACCTTCTCCTTAGTAACAAATTGTTTGCATGGATTCTTAAATCTGCCCTTTTCCCATATATTCTGTTTCTGTGCTCTGTTTATCTTTTGTACTTTTGTGTTACGTTGGTAATAAACCCTTGAATTTCTGTATTCATTTATTGGCATGTATATTATTGTACCATATGCACTTAAAACATGTGGAGGGAACAAGTAGTTTCCCAGTATAAACCAATCTTCAATGAGTGCTGTGTTAGTAATTTTGGAACATAGATAAGAAAACCATTCTTATGTGTTCTGGGGAGAAATTAGGGAAGCCTTCATATATTGTTGTTAAGTGCAGTGGATTCAATTTCAAGTCATAGAGACCCTTATAGGATTTCCAAAGAGCAGCTGGTGGGTATGAACCACTGACCTTGTAGTTAGCAATCCAATACTTACCCTACTGTGGTACACCAGACTTCACATAGAAAGTACAAATGTCACTTGGACTAGGTCATGAAAGATGAGTAGAATTTTGACAGGTGGAGAAGAGAGGTGGTAGAGAAAGAATCAATAGGAATAGTGCTTCAGACAGGGCCAAATATTTATTCCATGCATGAATGAATGAAATAAAGACATGAGAGCATAGGTTGAGAAAAGGAGGAATTCAAGATAACTCAGTGTTACTAACTTGGCTAACTGGTTGTGTGGTAGTGCCAAGACTCAGGAGCCTGAAGCAAGGACAGATTTGGATGAAATAGAGGAAGAGAGGTCCATTTGGCATATGATGAGTCTGAGGTGCTTGGGGGCATGCACTAGAAAACAGAGCACATCAGAACTGCATTTCTGATGCCCAGCTATAGCATTCTGGTAGCCGTATATGAAAGGAAGATTTTTCAGAGGAAAGATAGTGTGAGGGAGGAAATTTAGAAGATTTTCTGAAAAATCTAGGCTAAAGTGACAGTTTAATATTTGAAAATATATAGTAAGGAAGGAGTGATATGATTTTCTAATGAAGAATTTCCATGAGGATATAATCTGAAAGCAATGAAATCTGATCTAGAGTATACTATTGCTTTAAAAACTGAGACAAAAGATTAATAAGCAGCAAGAAAAATCTATGACTCAAGTCCACTCATGATTATGTTATAGAAATTTTTAAGGTTAGCTATTTAATTATTTACTTAATTATTTACAAAGACTATAGAAGAATTGATGCATTTTAGTTATGGTACTGGAGAAGAATATAATATTCTTCAAGTATCAATGACTGCCAGAAGAACAAACAAATTTATATTGGGAGAAGTACAACCAGAATGCTCCTTAGAAACCAGGATTGTGAGACTTAGTTTCATACTTCAGACATGTTATCAAGAAGGATCTGTCCTTGGAGAAGTACATTATGCTTGGTAAAGTGAATGGTCAGCAAAATAGAGGAGGGCCCCAGTGCAATGGATTGGCATAGTGGCAGCAGTGATGGCCCAAGTGCAAAAACAATTGTGGAGATAGCTCAGGACCTGGCAATGTTTTGTTCTGTTCTACATGGAAGCTGTCAGTTAGAGTTAACTCAACAGCACCGAATAACAGCAACTTAATTATTTACTTTTAATTCCATGGTAAATAAACAGAACACTAGTATATGAAAAAGAAGACCAGATCAAGCCTTACATGTGTAACACAAAAA
>NW_006416647.1:0-500 GCF_000296735.1 Chrysochloris asiatica | reverse complement strand
TAGATTTATACTTCGTACATTCCATGTTCTGATTATTAATGGATGTTTACAGCTGTTTCTCTTCAATTTGAGTTATGTCCCATAAGCAGATGAAGGTCCTGAGGGCTTTACTCCCACAGGCTTTACTCCATTTGCGTCATCATGGTCAACTCTATTTTGAGGAGGCAGCTGTTTCCCAGTCACATTTTGAGTGCATCCAACCTGAGGGGCTAATTTTCTGGCCCTATATCTATTAGTGTTTCTCTGCTATTCATAAAGTTTTCAGTGACTAAATATTCAAAGTAATTCATCTCTATTTCTTCTTAGTCTGGCTTTTTCTCGAAGCTCATTTGAAACCTGTCCACCATGGGTGACCGTGCTGGTATTTAAAATACCCGTGGCATAGTTTCCAGAATCACAGCAACTCACAAGCCACCACAGTATGACAAACTGATAGACCAGTCGTGGTTTAGAGAGATAACATCTACTGAATTTCTGCTTTGAACTTAAGCTCTGAAACA
>NW_006416646.1:3443-4005 GCF_000296735.1 Chrysochloris asiatica | reverse complement strand
AGCTTGCATCATATCTGTGTGTCTGTCTTTTTTATATATATTTTGTCTCTCCCTTTCTCTATCGCTTTCTCCACCAGATCTCCCTTCTTCGTGACACCCACACTTCCTTGTCGAGGCGGGACCCTGACATAGGACCTCGACATCTGTGCAAAGAGTGATTAGAGAAGCACAATGTAATCAGACAGAAAAAAAGCCTGGCATTGACTGAGAACAGACTATCAATTGTTCACACACAAATTAAACTTGAAGATGAAGAAAATTAAAGTCAGCACACAAGAGTCAAAGTATATCTTGAGTATATTACACATCTTAAATTAGAGACGTTTTCAAGAACAGATTTGATGTATTGATCATTAATGACCAAAGACCAGAAAATTTATGGGATGGTATTAAAGACATTGTACATGAAGACATTAAAAAGTGACTAAAAGGAAAAAAGGAGAAGACCAAAAAGGATATCAGAAGAAAACAACAACTAAAAAACCCCCAGAAACCTGCCATTGAAGATACAGTTGCTAAAGCAAAGTAGGAAATGATGAAGTAGAGATAAATAGAAAAGTTT
>NW_006416646.1:0-766 GCF_000296735.1 Chrysochloris asiatica | reverse complement strand
AATGAGAGATATCATTGCTGATGTCCGATGGATCTTGGCTGAAAGCAGAGAATACCAGAAGGATGTTTACCTGTCCTTTACTGACTACACAAAGGCTTTCAAGTTTGTGGATCATGACAAGCTATGGACAGCATTCCAGAAAACTTAATTCTGTTCATGAGGAATCTGTACCTGGACCAAGAAGCAGTTGTTCAAAAAGAACACGGGAACACTGAATGGTTTAAAATTATGAAAGGTGTGTGACAAGGTTGTATTCTTTCACCATAGTTAGTCAACCTGTATGCTGAGCAAATAATATGAGAATCTGGGTTCTATGAAGAAAAACGTTGCATCAGGATTGGAGGAAGGCTCATTAACAACCTGCGATATGCAGATGATACAACCTTCCTTGCTCAAGGTGAAGAGGACTTAAACATTTACTGATGAAGATCAATGAGCACAGCCTTCTGTATCGATTACATCTCCATGTAACGAAAACAAAAATCCTCACCACTGGACCAATAAACAACATTGTTATCAACGGAGAAAAGATTGAACTCATTAAGGACTTCAATCTTTTTGTATCAACTATCAACACTCATGTAAGCAGCAGTCAAGAAATCAAACGACGTATTGCATTAGGCAAATCTGCTGCACAAGAACTTTTTAAAGCACTGAAGAACAAAGATGTCAGCTTGAGGACTAAAGTGTGCCTGACCCAAGCCATGGTATTTTCAGTAACCTCATATGCATGTGAAAGCTGGACAGTGAATAAGGAAGACTGTAG
>NW_006416645.1:1989-4130 GCF_000296735.1 Chrysochloris asiatica | reverse complement strand
GCAGTATATATATGGCATACTAAAGACTAACACTGGTCAAGATTTTAATAATTCTCTCACTGTTTATCAAATGCAATGTCAAGGAGTCTCCCACACACATAAAACAAGAAATACTACAGGCAAACAATATTTGGTCTTGAGAAAACTGCACACAGGTAAGAACCAAAGAATTAATGAGTTTATACAGTAAGACAATCGCTTCCCCCACCATTCCTACCTCTCACCACAGTCATTCAGGCTGCTGTGAACTGGGGAAGTGGCCCCAGAAAAAGAGCCTGCTATTTTCACCCCTGTCTTTACAAAGAGACTGGTTCTCAAGCGTTTACTCTAAAACCAACAGGTAAACATCCCGGGAGGTTCATCTTGAGCATGCTAGCACCTCCTTGACCAAGACACTCTCAACAACAAACCTGTTGTAAATTGCTACGGAAGGTCCCTGCAGTGGAATCTGTTTCCATATTCATATGCTATCTAACACCCTGCACACCGCATAGCTCAACCCTAGTAACGAATAGGACCGACCTCCCTGGGAGTTAATTTAGGTCACTCTGCTTCCCTTCCCCATTCATACTGAAGCATGCTGACTGCTGTTGCTGTGTGCTAGGAAATAGGCATCTTGAGTGAAGGCTTTCCCCACAGCTGACATACTATGGTAATGAGGTGGGAGTGAGAGTAACAACAAGACAGTTCTCCCTAGGAATCTATTCAGACCCTCCCTGACCAGTAACTGTCAGCTGCTGAACTGATACAAACTCCTACAAAGGGCTCCCTACAGCGAAGCCTGGCTGTTGTTGTTGTTGTGTGCCATCAAGTCAGTTCTGACTCATAGCAAACGTGCATAGGATTTCCAACGAGCAACTGGTGGGTTTGAACCACTGACCTTATGTTTAGCAGTTCTGTGTTTATCCTACAGCACCACACCAGGACTCCAACAGTGGAACCAGGCAGAAGGCCACAGAAATGGAGACTGCTTCTCCAAACACCGCAGGGCTGGTGGTATTCTGACGCCAACAAGACAAATTTCTATGGTCCACCTGAACAGTGCCAGCCTCGTCTCCCGAAATGGAAGAAAGTCAGCCTTACTTCCTCTGAGGGCCAACTAAATTATAAACAGCACCCACAGAGCATCGAGGGAAACCTTGGACTAAACCAAAGAAAAGCACACAATATGAAGGGGGAGTACTTGGTGTGGATTTTCCAACTGAAAACATGGTTGCAGAAACAGACGGGAAGAGAGTCATAACCAGACAGAAGGACTGCGCCCCCTGATGGACATACTGATGAATGCACACTATCTCCTGAGTGGCTGTACCTACTAGTGGACAGACTGACCAGAGCAGGTTCATTGGTGTGTTTGGCGGACATTGAAAGCTGAACACTGCCGCATGGAACTTTCAGATACCGATAAAACCAGAGCGGAGAGAAGGAGTTATCACAACCAGTAAGAGAATAAGGCAAACAAGAGGAAAAAGGCTCTGCCTGCCTCAGAGTTTTTTGTTATTTTACAGAAAGCGGTGTGGACAAAATCACCAAATAATGGGAAGAACTGAGAAAGCTAATGCATTCAAAAATTCCAGTACTCCAATAAAACACAAACATACAAATGATGGCTCATTCAAATAAACATGAAAAAGAGTATAATAGTAAATGCCTGAAATATCAAATAATGGAAAATGTAATAAACACATTAAATATTAAATTTTAGTTAGTTAATGGCTATCAGGGGTGGGAAGGGAAGGAGGGGGATTTTAATGGCTAGAGGGTTGACACATGTTAATTTGGGTGAAGGTGAAGGTAATATACAATAAGAGGAGATTGGCAGAAGAATGAAAAGGAGTCTTTACTTTAGTGAGTAATAACTGGAGAAGGAGATCACGTTTGGAACGGTGGAGGGTCAGAGAAAGAGATGAAGACCCCAGTGAGATGGATCGACAAAGTGGCAGCATCAGTGGGATCGGGCAATGTTTCGTTCTGCTCTGCCTAAGGACGTTATGAGTTGGTACCGACTCAATGGCACCTAACAACAATGACAACTGGAATCTTAAAAGTTCATAAGGATCCATCTAACTTGCAACTATTCGTTTCTCCCTGTCTGGAGGAAAAGAGAGAGATGAAAATTGAAGACGCTTGGAAATAATTAG
>NW_006416645.1:0-1559 GCF_000296735.1 Chrysochloris asiatica | reverse complement strand
CAGGGTCACTATGAGTCAGAACCGACTTCATGGCACACAACCATCACCACTACCACAATACTAATGAGGTATGCACACCATCGAATAGTTAATCATTAAGATCAAAAGGGCATCATTTACCCAAGGACAAAACTCAGAAAGGCTGGAAAATCAGACAGGCTAGGAAAGAAGGAGTGGAAACAAAAAACACAGAGAGGAAGTGGGATATGTGATGTTACATTGAGGGAATTGCAATCATTGAGATGAAATAAAGTACAAGATTTGTGGGTTGTAACTGACGATCTGCTCTGTAAACCTTCACTTGATTCACAATAAAAAAGTTGTTTTTTTTTTTTTTTTAAAAGATGAGTCTTACTGGTCAGATCGAGACTGCTGGAAGCCCTTATACTATGGCCCTTAGTCACCATTCAGCTCTGGAAGTGAACTCACAAGGCTCCATCTCAGCCATAGGAAGGCCGGAGATAAGGGGAATAATAACACTAGGGAGCTATGCATAGCTTAGAATAATCAACACTTTGAAATCAAAAGGGCTGTATGTTCCCAACTTCTCAGTTATCTAGAGCTGCCATCACAGTAATACCACAAGTACCTGGCATTAACAAAAAGAAGTTTATTCTCTCACAATTTACGAGGCTAGAAGTCCTGATTCAAGGCACTGACATTCGGGAGTGTTTCTCTATTTGTTGGCTCTAGGGGAAAGTTTGTGTCTTCTTTAAGCATCTATAGGCCCAGCATTCCTCGAAAAACTCCATATATCTTGGCATCAATTTTCCACAGGATCCAGGAGCTTCACAGAATAAGGACTACAAGTCCAAAGAACACACTCCACTCCTGCTTTTCTTTCTTGGTGGCAAACAGATCCCTCTTTCTCTTCTTAATTCTCTTTACTTCTATGCCATGTAAGATAAGAGATGTTGCAAGTTGTTGTTATTGTTAGGTGCCATTGAGTTGGTACCGACTTACAGCTTACCCTATGTACAACAGAATGAAATAATGCCTGGTCCTGGGCCAACCTCACAATTGTTGCCACGTTTGAGCCCATTGATACTGCCACTTTGCCAATCCATCTTGCTGAGGGTCTTCCTCTTTTTCTCTGACCCTCCACCTTACCAAACATGATAGCCTTCTCCAGTGACTGGTCCCTCCTGACAGTATGTCCAAAGAATGAGAGAGGAAGTTTGGCCATCCTAGCCTCCAAGGAGCACTCTGGCTGCACTTCTTCCAACACAGATCTGTTGGTTCTTTTGGCAGCCCATGGACTTTCAATATTCTCCTCCACCACCAAAACTCCAAAGCATCAATTCTTCTACAGTCTTATTTAACTGTCCAGCTTTTGCATGCATTTGAGGTTATAGAAAATACCATTGCTTGGGTCAGGCGCACCTTAGTCCTCAAGCTGACATCTTTGCTCTTCAACACTTTCAAAAGGTCTTGTGCAACAGATTTGCCTAATGCAATACGTCGTTTGATCTCTTGACTACTGCTTCCATGAGTGTTGATGGTTGATCTAAGAAGAATGAAGTCCTTGACAACTTCAATCTTTTCTCCATTGATAAGAA
>NW_006416644.1:2227-3623 GCF_000296735.1 Chrysochloris asiatica | reverse complement strand
ACCTATACAAAGATAACTATAAAACACTACTGAAAGAAACCAAAAGAGACTTACAAAAATGGAAGAATGTACCATGCTCCTGGATAGGAAGACTTTACATTGTGAAAATGTCAATACTGCCCAAAGCAATTTATACATATGAAGCAATCCCAATCCAGATTCCAACAACATTCTTCAAAGAGATGGAAAGGGCAATTACAAACTTTATATGGAAAGGAAAGAGACCCAGGATAAGCAAAGCATTGCTTCAGAAGAAGAAAGAGGTTGGAGGTCTCTCACACCCAGACTTCAAAATTTACTACACAGCTACAGTTGTCAAAACATCTTGATACTGGCACAATGAAAGATACATAGATCAATGGAACAGAATCGAGAATCCAGAAATTAAGCCATCTACATATAGCCAACTGATTTTTGACAAAACACCTAAATATGTTACATGGGGAAGGGATAGTCTCTTCAACAGATGATGCTGGCAGAACTGAAAAACAATATGCAAAAGATTTATACAAGATCTTCACTTCACACCTTAAAAAAAAAAAAAAAAAACTAACTCAACATGGATTAAAGACCTAAATATGAATTCCAAAATTATAAAGGCCATCAATGAAAAAATCGGTACAGACGTGAGGGCACTAATTCAGGGAATACACAGACTAGAAAACATTTTGAAAACTACACAAAGAAAAGTAGACAAAATAGATGAGTGGGGCATACTAAAAATTAAAAATTTATGGGCATCAAAAGACTTCACCAGAAAAGTAAAAAGGGTATCCACAGAACGGGAAAAAATCTTTTACAATGAAACATCAGACAAGGGACTCATTTCTAAGACACCTCTACAAGAAAAAGACAAATAACCCAATTAAAAAGTGGGCACAGGACATGAACAGACAATTCACCAAGGAAGAGATCCAGGCAGCCAACAAACATATGAAGAAATGTTCACGATCACTGGCCATTAAGAGACATACCAATAAAAAAAAACAACATAAAACAATGAGATTATCATCTCACACCAACAATAACAGCAAAGATTAAAAAAAAGTAGAAGACAATAAATACTAGCAGGGAAGTGGAGAGACTGGGACACTCTTGCATTGATGGTGGGACTGCAAAATGGTAAAACCTCTCTGGAAAGCAATATGGCGCTTCCTCAGAAGGTTGGAAATAGAAATACCTTATGATCTAATAATTCCTCTACTTGTTACTTATCCACAAGAAACACAAGCCATTACACAAGTAGATATATGCACACCAATGTTCATAGCAGCACTATTTACAATACCAAAAAGATGGAGACAGACAAAGTGCCCACCAATTGAAGAATAGATAAACAAGCTGTGGTACATACACACAATGGAATATTATGCTACATTGAAGAATAACAAGGAAG
>NW_006416644.1:0-974 GCF_000296735.1 Chrysochloris asiatica | reverse complement strand
CATCATTCTTTATCTCTGTCCCACTTAGCCCATTCAAACATGCCCAATTGTTCTCCCATCTGCTCCGTTCTTCCGTTTCCCTCTCCCTCACTATACATTGCCCCCCTCCCCAGCACCCAAACTTTCCTGTGTCTAATTCCTACCCTGTGCTCCACCCTCCCCTCTCTCCCCTCACCCACCACCAACTTCCCAGTAATCAACAAAGAATTCCCCCTATCCCCCTTTAATATGATTTCTTTTTCTTAGTCTTTTACAGTAGTGGTGCTATGCAGTATTTCTCTTCCTGTGATTGACTAATTTCAATCAGCATAATGTTCTCAAGGTTCATCCATGTTATGTGGTGGCTTGCCGCTTCCTTGTTATTCTTCAAGGTAGCATAATATTCCAATATGTGTATGTACCACAGTTTGTTTATCCATTCTTCAGTTGATGGGCACTTTGGTTGTCTCCATCTTTTTTGGTATTGTAAATAGTGCTGCTATGAACATTGGTGTGCATATATCCTTTCGTGTTGTGGCTCGTTTTTGTTGTGGGTAAATACCAAGTAGAGGATTTGCTGGATCATAAGGTGTTTCTATTTTCAACCTTCTGAGGAAACGCCATATTGCTTTCCAGAGAGATTGGACCGTTTTGCAGTCCCACCAGTAATGCAGGAGTGTCCCAGTCTCTCCACATCCCCAGCAGCATTTATTGTCCTCTAAGTTTTTTTATCTTTGCTGTTATTGTTGGTGTGAGATGATATCTCATTGTTGTTTTGATTTGCATCCCTCTAATGTTTAGTGATCGTAAACATTTCTTCATATGTTTGTTGACTGCCTGGATCTCTTCCTTAGTGAAGTGTCTGTTTATATCCTGGGCACATTTTTTAATTGGGTTGTCCTTTTCTATAGAGGTGTTGCAGTTTCCTGTATATTTTGGAAATGAGTCCCTTGTCTGATATGTCATTGCAAAAGATTATTTCCCATTCTGTGGGT
>NW_006416643.1:3129-4339 GCF_000296735.1 Chrysochloris asiatica | reverse complement strand
GTCTTCCAAGTTTCTTGGCATAGATGAGTAAGTGACTCCGTCTCACACTCCATCTCACTTTCTTGAAAGATTGTTATTTTTATTCCATCAATTCCTGGTGCCTTGCTTTTTGCCAATTCCTTCAATGCACCTTGGACTTCTTCCTTCAGTGTCATTGGCCCTTGATCATATGCTACCTCTTGAAATGGTTTAACATCAACCATTTCCTTTTGATACAGTGACTCTGTGTATTCCTGCCATGTTATTTTGATGCTTTCTGCGTCTGTCAATAATTTCCCCTGAGAATCCTTCAATAAGGAAAGTTGAGGCTTGAAATTTTTCTTCAGTTCCCTCAGAACTGAAGAAATGCTGAGCATGTTCTTGTCTTTTTGTTTTCTGACAACTCTTCTGATCTTCAGGCTTTAGTGTTTAATTTATCAAATCTGTTCTTCAGATGATTTCTAAATTCAGGTGGGATATAATCAAGGTCATATTTTGGCTCTTGTGAACCTGTTTTCATTTTCTTCAGCTTTAGTTTGAATTTTCATATGAACAATTGATGGTCTGTTCCACAATCTGCACCTGGTCTTGTTTAGACTGATGATATGGAGCTTTTCCATCTTGTCTTCTCGCAGATGTAGTCAATTTGATTTCTATGTATTCCATTTGGCAAGGCCCATGTGTGTAGTCGCCTCTTATACTGTCTAAAGAAGGTATTTGAAATGAACAAATCATTTATTTTGCAGAATTCTATCATGCAATCTCTAGCATCGTTTCTATTACCAATGCCATATTTTCCAACTACTGATCCTTCCTCTTTGCTCCCAACCTTTGTGTTCCAATCATGGTAATAATCAATTCATCTTGATTTCCTGTTTGATCAATTTCAGTACAAAAAAAGTTGGTAGAATTGGAACAAGGAATATAAAAACTATGAATATAGGAAAATTAGAAGTTGTTAAAAATGAAATGTAATGTATACACATTGATATCCTAGACATTAGTGAGCTGAAATGGACTGATATTGGCCATTTTGAATATGATAAATCACATGGTTTCCTATGCTAGGATTAAAAAATTGAAGAGCAATGGCATCTTCTTAGTCCATGAATCTAGAGTCCTCAGCCACTCTCCCTTTCCATGCCCCATCTCTGTCTCCATCTCTGGTGCTGCTGCTTCTCTGGATAAGGTCCCGCATTCTGCTTGTGCGCTTCTCTCTTGATGGTCCTAG
>NW_006416643.1:0-464 GCF_000296735.1 Chrysochloris asiatica | reverse complement strand
GATGTTAGGAAAATTTTCTTCCAGAAGCTCTTCAACTGTCTCTTCTTTGGACTTGTGTGATTGTTCCTGTTCCGGAATGCCAATAATTCTTATGTTATCCAACATGAATCTTAGGCCTTCTTCAGATTTTTTCTATCTTAGTAGTATTGAGAGATTTATCTTCTAGCTCACTAGTTCTGTCTTCTGTCTCTTCAATTCTACTCCTTTGCCCTTTCAGTGTATTGCTCATTTCTGATATTCTATTATTAATCATTTGGAGATCTTTCTGCAGGTTTTTAATTGCTTCTAATGCTGTATCTATCTTATTTGATTGTTCCTGTAGCGCTTTCTTGACTTCATCCTTATTTTTCTCAACTTCATTATATAGTATTTTGATACATTTTATAATCATTTTTCTGAATTCCTTCTCAGGTATTTCCAAAGCCTGCCCATCTTCCAGTATGGAGTATAGGTCTACTTCCAGC
>NW_006416642.1:2415-4143 GCF_000296735.1 Chrysochloris asiatica | reverse complement strand
CAGAGAGCTACCAACATGGCAGATCAGTCCAACGTATCAATTCACAGAGTTCTAGCAACATGGCAGATGAGTCCAATGTGTCCATATACTGAGAGCTAGCTACATGAGAGAGTAGTCCAACATGTCCATATACAGAGTACTAGCTACATGGTAGATGAGTCCAATATATGCATATATAGAGGACTAGCTACAAGGCAAGTGAGTCCAACATTCTCATACACAGAGAGCAGGCTACATGGCTAAAGAGTCCAACATGTGTATATTTAGAGGGCTCACTACAAGTTAGATGATTCCAACATGTTCATACACAGAGAGCTGGCTACATGGCTGATGAGTCTAACATATCCATCTACTGAGAGCTAGCTATGTGGAAGATAAGTTCAATACATTCCTATACAGAGAGTTACCTACATGGCAGATCAGTTCAACATATACATGCACAGATAGCTACCTATGTGGCAGACGAGTCCAAAATGTCCTTATACAGTGTACTAGCTACATGGAAGTGTACTGCAACATTTCCATATACAGAGTTCTGTCTACATGGCAGAGTAGTGCAACATTTCCATATACAGAGTTCTAGCTACATGGCAAATGGGTCCAACTTATTCTTATGTAGAGAGCTGGCTCCATGGCAAAGTAGTCCAACATGTCCATATATAGAGTATTAGATAAATGGGAGAGTAGCGCAACATTTCCATATACAGAGTACCACTACATGGCAGATAAGTCCAACATGTCCATGTATTGAGTTAGCTTCATGGCAGATGTGTTCAACATGTGTATATTTAGAGGACTAACTACAAGTCAGAGGAGTCCAAGATGTTCATACAGAGAGAGCTGGCTACATGACAGATGAGTCCAACATGTCCATATACTGGGAGCTAGCTACATTTCAGATTAGTCCAACATATGAATATTCAGAGGGCTAGGTACATGGCAGACAAGTACAAAATGTCCGTATACATAGAGTTAGCTACATGGCAGAGTAGTGTAACATTTACAAAGACAAAGTTCTAGCTACTTGGCATATGAGTCCAACATATCCATATTCAGAGAGCCAGCTACATGGTAGAGTAGTGCAACATTTCCAAATATGCAGAGTTCTAGATACATGGCAGAGTAGTCCAACGTGTCCATATACTGAGAGTTAGCTATATGGCAGACAAGTCCAATATGTTCATATACAGAGAGCTAACTACATAGCAGATCAGTCCATCATATCCATGTACAGAGTGCTAGCTAAATGGCAGATGGGTACAAAATGTCCATATTCAGAGAGCTAGCTACATGGTAAAGTAGGGCACCATTTCCATATTCAGAGTTATCGCTACATGGCAGAGTAGTACAATGTGTCCATATATTGAGAACTAGCTAAACGACAGAGTAGTCCCACATGTCCATATACAGAATAGTAGCTACATGGCAGATGAGTCCAACATGTACATATACTGAGAGTTAGATACATTGCAGATGATTCCAACATGTGTATATTTAGATTTCTAACTACAAGACAGATGAGTCAAACATGTTCATACACAGACAGCTGGCTGCATGGCTGATGAGTTCATCATGTCCATCTAATGAGAGCTAGCTACATGGCAGACAAGTCCAATATGTTCATTTACAGAGAGCAAGCTACATGGCAGATGAGTCCAAAATGTCCATATAAAGAGAGCTAGCTATAAGGCAGAGCACTGAAACATTTCTATATACAGAGTTCTAGCT
>NW_006416642.1:0-725 GCF_000296735.1 Chrysochloris asiatica | reverse complement strand
AACATGTCCATATACAGAGTATTAGCAAATGGCAGATGAGACAACATGTCCAGATATTGAGAGTTAGCTACATGGTAGATTAGTCCAAAATGTCCAAATACTTCGAGTTAGCTACATTGCAGATGAGTGCACAATGTCTATATACTGAGATTTAGCTACAAGGCAGGTGAGTCCAACATCACTATATATAGATGAGTCCAACATGTTCATACAAAGAGAGATGGCTACATGGCTGATGAGTCCAACATGTCCACATACAGAGAGCTACCTTCAAGGCAGATATGTACAATGTGTTCATTTACAGAGAACTACCTACATGGAAGATCAGTCCAGCATATCCATGCATAGAGAGCAAGCTACATGGCAGACGAGTCCAAAATGTCCATATATTTACAGTAGGCTACATGGCAGAATAGTCCAACATGTCCATATGCAGAGTTCCAGCTACATGGCAGAAGAGTCCATCATGTTCTTACAGAGAGAGTTGTCTACATGGCTGATGAGTCCAACATGTTCACATACAAAGAGATATCTACATGGCAGAAAAGTCCAATATGTTCATATACAGAGAGCTAGCTACATTGCAGATGAGACCAAGATGTCTATATACAGAGAGCGAGCTACATGGTAGATGAGTCCAACGTGTCCATATACTGAGAGGTATCTACATGACAGATGAGTACAACATGTTCATATACTGAGAATTAGCTATATGGAAGATGAGT
>NW_006416641.1:2878-3558 GCF_000296735.1 Chrysochloris asiatica | reverse complement strand
TGAGAATATTGTTTATTAGTCCAGTGGTGAGGGTTTTTGTTTTCTTTATATTGAGATGCAATCCATACCGAAGTCTGTGGTCTTTGATCTTCATCGTTAAATACTTTAAGTCCCCTTCACTCTCAGCAAGCAAAGTCGTATCATCTGCATATCGAAAGTTGTTAAGGAGTCTTCTTCCAATCCTGATGCCACGTTTTTCTACATAGAACCCAGCTTCTAGTATTATTTGCTTAGCAGACAGGTTGAATAAGTATGGTGAAAGAATACAATGTCGTCGCACACCTTTATTAATTTTAAACCATTCAGTGTTCCCATGCTCTGTTTGAAAAACTGCCTGTTGGTGAATGTACAGATTCCTCATGAGTACAATTAAGTGTTCTGGAATACTCATACTTCACAATGTTGTCCATAGCTTGTCATGATCCACACAATTGAAAACCTTTGTGTAGTCAATAAAGCACAGGTAAACAACTTTCTGATATTCTCTACTTTCAGCCAAGATCCATCAGACATCAGCAATGATATTCCTCGTTCCACATCCTCTTCTGAATCTGGCTTGAACCTCTGGAAGTTCCCTGTTAATGTATGCTTGCAGCCATTTCTGCATTACCTTTTGTAAAACTTTACTCACATGGTATATCAAAGGAATTGTCTGATGATATCTGCATTCCATTGGGTCA
>NW_006416641.1:0-759 GCF_000296735.1 Chrysochloris asiatica | reverse complement strand
TTGCCTTCTTTCACCATACTTATTCAATCTATATGCTGAGCAAATAATTTGAGAAGCTGTATTATATGAAACTGAATGTGACATCAGGATCAGAGAAAGACTCATTTACAACCTGCAATATACAAATTATACAACCTTACTTGCTGAAAGCCAAGAGGATTTAAAATACTTACTGATGAAGATCGAAGACCACAGCCTTTGGTATGGGTTGCATCCAATGCAAAGAAAACAAAAATCATCAATGTTGGACAAATAAATAACTTCACAATAAATGGAAAATGATTGCAGTTGTCAAAGACTTCATTTTGCTCCAAATCCACCATCAACATCCATGGAAGCAGCAGTAAAGAAATAAAATGATGTATTGTGTAGGCAAATCTGTTGTACAAGACCTCTTTAAAGTGTTCAAGAACAAAGATGTCAGTTTTAGGACTAAGGTGTACCTGAACCAAGCCATGGTAGTTTCAGTAACTTCTTATACATGTGATAGTTGAACAGTGACAGGGAAGACAAAAGAAGAATTGATGCACTTGAGTTCTGGGATTGGAGGAGAATATTAAAAATTCAACAGACAGCCAAATTAGTACAGAAATCTCTTTTGGGAAAAGTGCAGGCAAAATGCTCCTTAGAAGAGAGGATGATGAGACCTTATCTCTCATACTTCAGACATATAATCAGGAGGGACTAATCCCTAGAGAAGGGCATCATATTTGGTAAAGTAGAGGGCTAGAGAAAGAGGAAGACCCTCAATGAGATGAA
>NW_006416640.1:3180-4143 GCF_000296735.1 Chrysochloris asiatica | reverse complement strand
GTGTGGGTGTTCTTATGCATATGCCCTCTCTTCTTATCAGCTAGATGCTTCATTCTCCACTCTAGTCCTCTGTGGCTATGTCACTGACTCTGGGCCCAGAAGTCCCCAGGTCTTGCTATACTGCTGGCCAACCAGGTCTCCACCCGGGTTCACAGGAGTCTATTGAACATTGTACAGTTTAGTTGGCAGCTTCATTGCTGCTTTTCCCTCACTTCCCCTTATCGGTGACGAGCGGCATGGTCAGCAATCAGAGCGCATGTCTGCTCCTGTATTCCCATTGAGTCTTAGTCTTAGAAGGGGGATTGCCCTGAGGGGACCCGGCCACGTGCCTTGATGTGTCCTGGGCAAGCAACTTGCTTGTTTTTGTAGTAATCAGTTGGACTGCCTTTATTGTTGTGTATTTTTCCTGTCAGTCTTTCTTTCAAGAAGTATATTCTGTTCTTCTAGTTGCTTCAGGATGGTCTGTTTATCCTTCAAGTGGAAATTTCCCACCTCAGATTTCTGGATGCGGTTCTGGATTCCACCTATGGTATTATGTAATGCAGAGGCTCCATAGGAAGCCTCCTTCACTGGGCACGTTGTAGCCCCATTTTAGGCAAGCATGGCAATGATAGTGAGTTTGGCTCAGGATTGGGCAGTGTTTTGTTCTGCTCTGCATAGGGTCACTATGAGTTGGTACCGACTCAATGGCACCTAACGACAACAACAATCAGTTATAGGCAGAAGATGGACTTACAAGCTTTTTGTGGTGATATTTCTGGCTATTCCTTTCTGCCCCCCTCCAGTGTCTATTTTATAATGGTATGCCAGGGAAACCAAGATTCAAAAGACAGCCAAGCATCTTAACATTATTTACCCCCTTTTCCCCATTCCAACCATGTCTTAATCCCTGTATCCCAGAGCCCTGTTGTTCCAATGTTGTGCATACAGCATTATTTACCTCTGTTTCCCTTAACCCATACA
>NW_006416640.1:0-1300 GCF_000296735.1 Chrysochloris asiatica | reverse complement strand
AACCAATAGATCCGTTTTGGAAGAAATATAGCCAGAGTTCTCCTTGGAGGCCAAGATGGCCAAACTTCATCTCTCATACTTCAGACGTATTGTCAGGAGGGACCAGTAGCTGGTGAAGGATATCATGTTTGGTAAGGTAGAGGGTCAGAGAAGGAGAGGAAGACCCCCAAGGAGATGGATTGGCCAGGTGGCAGTGTCGTTGGACGCAGGTGTGGCAACAGTAGTGAGGTTGGCCCAGTATCGGTCAGTGTTTCATTCTGCTGTACATAAGATCACTATGAGTTGGTATCAGTTCGAGGGCACTTAACAACAACAACAAATGGCTAGTGATCATGAACATTTCTTCATAAGTTTTTTGGCTGCCCGGATCTCCTCTTTGGTAGAGTGTCAGCTCATGTCCTGTACCCATTTTTTAATTGGGTTATTTGTCTTTTTCTTGTAGTTTCCCATGTATTTTATAAATGAGTCCCTTGTCTGATGTGTCACTGCAAAGGATTTTTTTACCATTCTGTGAGTTCCCGTTCTACCCTTCTGGTGAAGTCTTTTGATGCATATAAGTTTTTAATTTTTAGTATGTCCCACTCATCTATTTTGTCCACTTTTGTTTGTGTTGTTTTCAAAATGTTGAGTATTCTGTGTATTCCCTGAATTCGTGCCCTCAAATTTGTCTCTACTTTTTCATTGATGACCTTCATAATTTGGGATTCACATTTAGGTCTTTAATCCATGCTGAGTTGGTTTTTGTGTAAGGTATAGGCTAAAGGTCTTGTTTCAGTTTTATGCATGTCGCTTTCCAGTTCTGCCAGCACCATCTGTTAAAGAAACTATCTCCTCCCCATGCAGTATACCTAGGTACTTGTCAAAAATCAGTTAGCTGTATATGGATGGGTTAATTTCTGGATTCTCGATTCTATTACATTGATCAATGTATCTTTCACTGTACCAGAACCAAGCTGTTTTCACCACTGTGGCCATGTAATAAATTTTGAAGTTGGGGAGTGAGAGGTTTCCAATATTCTTCTTCTTAAGCAGTGCTTTGCTTATCCTGTGTCTCTTTCCTTTCCATATAAAGTTTGTAATTGTGTTTGACATTTCTTTGAAGAATATTGTTGGAATCTGGATTGAGATTGCATTATATGTGTAAATTGCTTTGGGCAGTATTGACATTTTCACAATGTTAAGTCTTCTATCCAGGAGCATGGCACATTCTTCCATTTTTGTAGGTCTCTTTTCGTATTTTGTAGTTTTCTTTGTATAGATCTTTTCTTTCTCTAGTTACATTTATTCCTAGATATTTCAT
>NW_006416639.1:3595-4099 GCF_000296735.1 Chrysochloris asiatica | reverse complement strand
TGACTCATAATGACTCTGTATAGGGGTTTCTGAGGAGCAGCTGGTGGATTTGAACTGCTGACCTTTTGGTTAGCAGTCCAGTGCTTATCCTACAGTATCACACCAGGAGTATATATGCCAGACTGCTAACAAAGTTGCAAGGTTGGCAGTTCAAACCCACTACTCTTGGAAACCCTATACAGGGTCACTTGTGTTGCTGAGTTGATTCTGACTCAAAGCGACTTGTATGGAATTTCTGCAAGTGGTGAGTTTGAGCTTCCAACCTTGTGACCTTGGGATCAGCAGTCCAGTACTTATCCTACAGTGTCACACCAGAGTACACACACACACAGGAATAATATGAGGAATATTTTTAAAGTTTGTGAAAAATGAAATTAAAAGATAATGGAATTTTCAGGGGGTGGGGCTTAATGGCAGATTAGGGAGAAGTGCAGTGAAGACCTCTGTCAGTAGTACAGAATACTGGGTGAAGCAGATTCAGAGGATGGTCCCAGAACTCTGAAC
>NW_006416639.1:0-1030 GCF_000296735.1 Chrysochloris asiatica | reverse complement strand
GACATTGCTGGCCCACCACCTGCTCTAAGGTGACCAAGCAGGATCACTATGCTGAGGTTCAATCAAGTTCTTAGGGGATCTTACTCTCTAGCAGGGGTAGCAAATTTGTATCTATCTTATTTGATTGTTTCTATAATACTTTCCTGACTTCTTCCTTATTTGTCTCAACTTCTTTGTGCAGCATTTGGATGCATCTCAACATCATTCTCCTGAATTCCTTCTCAAGCACTTCCAAAATTTGCCCTCCTTTCAATGGGAAGTCTAGGTATACCTCCAGCTAATTTGTTTCAGTTAATCTATCTTGTTTCTGGACATGTGCAAATATGGTCAGCTGTTTCTTGGGCATCTTCAATAATTAGGAGATGGGGATAAGATTCTTATGATTTGATAGTGAATAATTGTTATTATGACTAACTGTGAATATTACAATTGTAAAGGTAGAAGTTTTGTAACAAAATGGGAAGTTAATTTTTACAGTCTAGGAATAGAGGACCCCAGGACCATAAAGGGAGAAGAGCACAAGTGGAATGTGGGACCCTGTCCAGAGAAGAAGCGACACCAGAGAGGGAGGCAGAGATGAGGACATGGAGAGAAAAAGCAGCTGAAGACTCTAGACTCATGGAAAGAGAAAAGATGTGTGCTGGCAGCCAAGAGGTAGGCTTATAGAATGTGTCCTTTGATTGTTTAAATGATTATCTATTCCTGAGTGTTTTTGTGTATATCCTTCCCCCACTCCCCCCCCCCTGCCAAAAAGCAACAACAAGAAAACAAACAGAGGGAATATAAGCAAATACTGTTGAATGATGATGCACGGAGGGGATTGTAATCATTGCAGTGAAATGACGAGTGTAAAACCAATGTTCTCCCATGTAAACAATGACTGAATTCACAATAAAAACTTAAAGGAAAAAAAATGATAATGGAATTTTCCCACTGAATTTTGAAATTCCATCCTATGTGTGTATGTGTGTTGAATGGGCTAAATCTGAAACAAGAAGCTGCTTCATCTTTCTTTTACCTCTGCTACTGT
>NW_006416638.1:1509-4089 GCF_000296735.1 Chrysochloris asiatica | reverse complement strand
GAACAGCTGGTAGTTTTGAACTGCTGACCTTGCGGCTGGCAGCCCAATTTGTAACCACTACACTACCAGAGCTCCTTTCATGATGTTAGGAAAGTTTTTTTTTGTACAATTTTCTCTGTGCTTTTTATTGTCTCTTCCTGTTCTGGAATTCTCATCACCCATAAGTTTTTCCTTTTCATGGTGTCCCATATAGCTCTTAGGCTTTCTTTGTTGGACTTTTTCATTCTTTTTTCTGATTGTTCTTCTAGTAGACACCAGGAAGCAAAACAAAATAAACAAGCAACCAACCAACAATGAAAAAAAAAAAAACCAAACTAATAAAGGAGGAAAAAATCATCTAAAGTAGACATCAACCAGAAAAAAAAAGGACAAAATAACTAAAAAGAGAAAAGAGGGACAGGAAAATGGACCTATAGAAGAGAAAAATAAGGGAAAGAATAAAAGGAAGAAATAAAAAATACACTTTAAAAAACTGGGGAGAGGGAAGAAGAAAAGAGAAAGCATTCAGAGAATAAGTAAAGAAAGATCAAAAGGGAAAAAAGAAGAGGGGAAATGAGAAACAGAAGAAAAGAAGGAAAAACAAAAGCAGGGATAGAATAAAATTCAAGGGAATGGAAAGGGAAGAAGGAGAAGATAGAATAAACAAAAGCAAAGAAGCAACAAAAGGCAAAAGTCAAACAAAAAAACAGTTCAGCTGTTAAATGGGAGAGAGAACTCTCGGGGCCTCCTGCAAGCCAAAGAGCTCACATGGTAGGTGTGGGAGGAAGATGAAAGCAGAGTTCCTGGCTCTAGATGGAATTCCTATCGGCTGGCCTCCCTATAGCCTTATCTATGCTCAGGACACACAATCTGGAAGTCATTCAGGAGGCCTTTGATGAGCCAGTTTCTGCATCTGTTAGGATGTAGGGCAATTGGGGGCAGGGTGACTGGTTACAAGCTGATCTGGTGACAGCAGGTTCTGTAGGTCTGGATCTGAGCCTGACTGAATCTATGAATCCAGGCACCAAAGTGGCACACCTCTTTGGTGCACCCACTGCCACTACTCACCCCCCTTCCACTGTCCCGTTTCCCCCCCCCCCCCCCCCCCCCACACACACACACAATGATGTGGCTTCCAACCAGGAGGCTCTGAACAACCTGAAAGCAGGGTCTGTGCTGGGGTTGGATGAGGGTGGGAGCTGACCACACCTCTGATCACCAGGGGAGGGTGGAGAGAAGGAATCACACCTTTCGGGTTACCTGTGTGAATCTGCTCTGCCAGGTCACCTTCTTGAACAAAAGTTCAAGATGGTCGCACTGTGTCTGGCTGTCATTCACTAGTCAGTCTCCCTCTCTAATCTCTCCCCTGAAGTTCAAGATTCCAGGATTTTCATCTGTGTCTGTTTCTTTTGGTCTCTTGTATTTTTGTTGTGGAGTTCTGGTCTAGTGCTGTAGGATAAGCACTTGATCTCAAGGTCAGTTTGAATTAGAAGGTTGGCGGTTCAAATTTATCAGCCACTCATCAGAATTTCTCTAAAGGGTCTCTATGAGTTGGACCAGACTCACTGGCATTTAAAAACATCTTGGTTGTAGATGATTCATATAGTGCATCTACCTAGTTCAAAAGTCAATACTTTAAAAATAATATTTAGCAGTGGAGTCTTGGTGTAGCAATGTAGGTTAAGCACTGAACTGCTAACCACAAGGTCCACAGTTCAAACCCACCAACTGCTCCTTAACAACAACAAGAAGAAATCAATGTTAAATTCTAGGCATTGTTTCTTAAGATCCAGCATGAACTAAAGGGAAGTATTCTAATTTTTCAGTGTTTCCTGTAAACACCAGAGTCCTGGTGTAGTGCTGTAGGATAAGCACTGGACCACAAAGTCGTTTGAATAGAAAGGTTAGCAGTTCAAACTCACCAACCGCTCTTTGGAAACCCTATGCAGGGTTGCTATGAGTTGATTTCAACTTGATGGCACTTAACAACAACTAATAAACAAAATTACATCATTCTTAGCCACTCATTAGGTGAGGTAGATAGTTGTATGACTATATGGATAGAAATAAAAGCTGTCATTAGAACTGCTGAGCTGGCCAGATCAAGAGCGCTACAAGCCCAACTCCAACAGCTTTTAGAAGCTATTCTTCTTGCACTCCAGCTTCCATAGAGAAATAACAAGTTTAGGAAGATGCACACTATCTGTAGGTAGTTAGTGTAACTCATTGGTAATCTCTACCATCACTCACCTTACTAGAATCAAGAAGCATAATTATTGAGTAATTATTTCTTGGCACAGAGAAAAAACACTTGTTAGGTTTTGGGGAATGCAATAGACTGGAGCTTAAAAACGAGAGGGGAAAAAAATGCATGCAACAAACGATCACAATTAATTAAATGACCAAATGTAAGGGTACAAAGCACCAAGAGCAAGAAGTACATGGTAATAACTATGGGAAACTTTCACACACACACACACACACACACACACACACACACACACTCTAAAGAAAATCGTGAAAAGAGAAAGGAAGGACCAAGGCTGCTAGGACTAGAGTAAGAACAGAGTTTGAATGAATCTGTCTTTCGTCCATCTCTAA
>NW_006416638.1:0-789 GCF_000296735.1 Chrysochloris asiatica | reverse complement strand
ATATCAGCCTCCTTTAGACTTATTCTCAAAAACTAACAAAAATTCGACTTATTAAATGAACATATTGTGTACCATTTAACCTAATTATGAAAGGAAAGAGACTTGAGTATGAAGCGCTGATGGAAGCTTTTAAGTATGTGACACATCTCTACAGTGCTATTAATAGGCATTTTATCAACAGTTTTTCAGACTTTGTGCTTAGCTCTGGAGTAAAGCAAGAGTATGGCATCTTGAATTTCTTCTTTGAGTAATTTAAAACCCACTTTATAATGAGAACACCAGCAGTACAGATCATATTACTTGAATTCAGTATCATTTAAAGTTACAAATGAAAGGTTCCCTTTCAAAACGGTTTACTATTCAAAACAAATGCCCAAATCAACAAAACAATATGAATATTTATCAACATAAATCTTTTATTTGCTCTTAGATGTGGGGGTTTGTTTTAAAACTCATTCTAAATTCTTAGTTCTACTAGCTATTATAGGGAATCCTGGTGTGGCGCTGTGGGTTAATGTGCTGGACAGCAATATCGGTTTGAACTGCATGGTCAGTGGTTTAAGTTCACTGGTTACTCCTCGAAAATCCTACACAGGGTTGTTATGAGTTGGAACTGACTAGACAGCTCAGAACCACCACTGGATATTATAATAGTTATTATATAGCGAGTGCTTACTGCATTCTAGGCGCTGGGCTACTCGTTAGTAAGTTTTGACTTTGATAAGAAAGTGATCTATAGAGTAGTTGCAACTTTCAGATAATATTGTTGTTGTTGTTGAATGCCGTGGA
>NW_006416637.1:3245-4474 GCF_000296735.1 Chrysochloris asiatica | reverse complement strand
TTGTGAATTATGTGATAGTTTACATGAGAGAACATTAGTTTTACATTCATCCTATCATATATTGTTTCGTTGCCATGGTTACAATCCCTTTCATGCATCATCAACAAACCAAAGGGTATACCCAGCATGCCTGCCCCTTGGTCATCAACACACAGACTCTCTTCCTCTCTGGGTCCAGAGTCTCCAGCCACTCCTTTTCTCCACATCATTATCTCTGCCTCCATTTCTGGCATCACTGATTCTCTGGGTAGTGTTCTACATTATACTCTACTCCCTTGATGGTCCCAGGGACCTGCAATCCTGGACTGCAAAGTCAATCACTTGTAGACATTTTGCTACAAAATGTCTACCTTTACATTTTGTATTTTCTCTTTTAGCTAATATAATAAATGGCATTGATAGATTTTACTGGTATCAAACCATCCAACCAACTCTATATTGCTAGGAGTGATCCTACTTAATCATTTAATTAAATGTTCAATTAATTTACTAGGATTTTATAAATAGGGTTATATTTACCTTTTGGTGCAATCTTTATCTTGTTTTAAATAGATATTAATCAGCTTCAAAAATTGACCATGGCAATTTTTCCCCATTAACCTTTTATTTACTAGAACAACTTGACTGCAACAGAAATAAATTATTATGTGAGTTATTGTTTGAAATTTTATAGACCTAAATCTAACCTGTAATACTAAATAGCTAAGAGGGAGATGACAAGATGGAAGACTAGGAAGAAAGGCTATAAAGACCCTCTACAACAAAGATATGGAAAACTATGTGAGACAAACACAGATGATAGTCCTGGAAACTGGAGCTTCAGATGATAGGATATTGTGGATTGAATGCTTACTATGAAAGGAAGCTAAATAGAACTGGCAAAAAATAGAAGACAGGCAGGTAGCTTGTACTGGCATAGCTATCTTAATCTACTACAAGCAACTTTGGTGGCACAGAGGCATATGGGTGACTGCCAAAGATAAAGGTGTGATTGTTTTCTTTTCCCCTCACTCCCAGAGGTTTATCCATTCCCAAACTGTATATGCCACCATTGAAGCTCCTGATATTCTAGTGATCAGAAATGCACAGTGGTAAGCCAGGCAGGTATGAGCTACATCAAAACAAATTGGGTAATATCTACACTAACCCTGGCACCTCCAACCTGCACAGCCAGCCCTGGCAAACTCTAGAATAGCCCTCAACAGGAGAAGGAGTTGAATAAATGCAGG
>NW_006416637.1:1264-2150 GCF_000296735.1 Chrysochloris asiatica | reverse complement strand
GCTCTTGTTGTTTGTTTTCTAATGTGTGTGTGTGTTTTCTCTTCTTGCCTCACCCGACAGAGAACAACAATCAGACCCCCACAGCAAAGCCACAACCATAACTTCTCCAGCCAAAAATATCATAAAAAATAAATAACTTCTCCAGCCAAAAATATCATAAAAAATAAATAACTTCTCCAGCCAAAAATATCATCAAAACACACACACAACAATATGACAATACTCAATTCCTAACTACTTAAAATTACACTGAATATCAGTAGATTAAATGCACCAATAGACAGAGAGTAACAGAAAAGATAAGAACATAGGATAATTTGATATGTTGTGTATAAGAGACACACCCTACAGACAAAAACATAAATAAAGTAAAAATCAAAGGATGGAAAATATATCAAGATAACAGCAATCAAAAACAAGGAGTAATGGCAATACTAATGTCTCATAAAATAAGTGTTAAGGCAAAAACCAGCATAAGAGACAAAGAAGGATATTATCTCATGATTAAAGTGTCAATTGAACAAGAGGACATACCTTAATAAATATCTATCCTCTCAATGAAAGTTCCTCAAAATATATATAGATCAGGCATCAGTAGAAATAAAGAGCTTATATAAATCTTTACAGGAGCAGAAAGCCTCATCTTTCTCCTGCTGAACAGCTAGTAGTTTAGAACTTCTGACCTTAAGGTTCACAGCCCAGTTTGTAACCACTACGCAAATGAAATTAAAGACTCATTTAAATCAAATGATAAAGAAAACACAACATACCAAAACCTTTGGAATAGATCATAGATTGCTCATATGCAAATTCAGTTTGAAGCTGAAGAAAATGAGAACAAGTCCAGGAGAGCCAAAACATGACCTTGAATATATCCCACCAGAAT
>NW_006416637.1:0-1164 GCF_000296735.1 Chrysochloris asiatica | reverse complement strand
CTGAAGAAAATGAGAACAAGTCCAGGAGAGCCAAAACATGACCTTGAATATATCCCACCAGAATTTAGAGATCATCTCAAGAACAGATTTGATGCATTAGAAACTAAAGACCGAAGATCAGAACAGTTGTGGTTTGACATCAAGAATATCATACAGGAAGAAAGCAAAAGGTCATTAAGTAGACAGGAAAGAAGGAAAAGACAAAAATGGATGTCAGAAGAAACTCTGAAGTTTACTCCCCAGCACAGAGATGCTAAAACAAATGGAATAAGTGAGGGGGTACAAGAGCTGAACAGAAACTTTCAAAGGTCAGCTCTAGAAGATAAAGTCAAATATTATAACAAAATGTGCAAAGACCTGGACTTATAAAATCAAAAGGAAAAAAAAAAAAGTTAACTTTTCTCAAGTTGAGGGAACTAAAGAAAAAATTCAGACCTCAACTTACAGTTTTGAAGGATTCTGTGGGCATAATGGAGTTCTGGTGTCTCGCTGTGAGTTAATGTGCCACACTGCAAAGCCATTTGAACTCCAACGTCGGTGTTTCAAGCTCACCAGCTGCTCCTCAGAAACCCTATGCAGGGTTGCTATGGGTCAGAACCAACTCAACAGCACTTAACAACAACAATAACATGAGCAAATTATTTAATGATGCAGAAAGCATCAAATGAAGAAAAAAGGAATATACAGCCACTGTATCAAAAAAGAAATGGTCTATATTCCACCATTACAAAAGGTAGCATATGATCAAGAGCCAATGATTCTGAAGGAAGAAGTCCAAGGAGCATGGAAGACATTGGCAAAAAACAAGGCACTGTGAGTTGATGGAATACAAATTGAAATCTTTCAACAAATTGATGCAGCACTGGAGGCACTTACTCATCTATGCCAAGAAATTTGGCAGACAACTTCCTGATCAACTGACTGGAAGAGATCCATATCTGTGTCCATTTCAAAGAGAGGTGACCCAATGGAATGGGAAATCATCTAACAATATCATTGATATCCCATATGAGTAAAGTTTTACTAAATGTAATACAAAAATGGCTGCAACCATACATTTACGTAGGACTTCCAGAGGTTCATGCTGGATTCAGAAGTGGACACAGAATGAGGGATATCATTGCTGATGTCAGGTGGATCATGGCTGAAAGCAGAGAATACCAG
>NW_006416636.1:3292-4094 GCF_000296735.1 Chrysochloris asiatica | reverse complement strand
GTGGAGAGGAGTCAAGAATAAAACCGAAATGTCTAGCTCAGGTCACTGGGTAGATAGATGGTCAATGACGAATTGAACTAAAATAGAAGAGAAGGCCATAGGACCAGGTTTGAAAAGGAAGCGAATGAGTTAAGTTTTGTTATGTGTTGAATTTAAGCTGCTAGTGGAACAGCCAGATGGAGCCTTCAGGAGGTAATGAAGTATATGGGTGAAGGTAGGGGCTGAAGAACCTAATTTGGGAGTCATCAGCATACATGTGGGAGTCATCAGCACAAATGTTGAAGCAGAGACCATGGATAAAATCACCCAAATAGACTGCTGTGGGATCGGGAAGTGAACCAAAGATATAAATCTGCGTGAACTCAAGCCCCAAACCTCTTACATACCAGCTCTCATCCAGTGTCTAGTTAGGAATATAGATCCATTCTAGGTATGTCAAACGGAGAATTTAGTATCGAGAGCTGGTTTCAATGGTACTAAAAGGATAAGATGTACAAAAAGGAGGAGGGTAGTTGGAGGCAGAAATGGGAAAGGGTGATATATGGAAATCAAAAGATGCTGCCACCCCTGGGTTGGAGTCTACACCTGCTGCTACCCTGTGGGAGACAAGTCATAGTCTGTTCTGGTTTACTGACAAGGGGTCACTTCCATCAAGGTTGGAGTAATTGAGGCGGTACTTCCTCTGCTTAGGAAATGGAGTTCAGAGTCACCCATTCTTGCTGCTGTTACATCTACAGACATACCTCTTACTGTGCTTCACATTATTGAGCTTCACAGATATTGTGTTATTTTACAAACTTGA
>NW_006416636.1:0-1417 GCF_000296735.1 Chrysochloris asiatica | reverse complement strand
AGAAAGCCTCATCTTTCTCCCGCAGAACAGCTGGTAGTTTCGAACTGATGACCCTGAGGTTAGCTTCCCAATTTGTAACCACTATGCTACCAGAGCTCCTTAGTTGGTTCTAACTCATAGTGATCCTAAGCACAATGGAATGAAACTCGGCCAGCCCTGCACCCCCCTATCATTGTTATACTTGAGCCTACTGCTGCTGTCACTGTGCCAATCCATCTCTTTGTGGACTTCCTCTTTTCCTCTGACCCTCCACTTTATCTAGCATGATGTCCTTCTCCTTGGGACTGAACCCTCCTGATAATATGTCCAAAGTATGATACACGAAGTCTGGCCATCCTGGCTTCTAAGGAGCATTCTGTCTGTACTTCTTCCAACACAGATTTGTTTGTTCTTCTAGCAGTCCATGGTATTTTAATATTCTCCTCCAAAAACACCATAACTCAAATGCATCAATTCTCCTACGGTCTTCCTTATTCACTAACTTTCATGTGCATATGAGGCTACTGAAAATACTAGGGCTTGGGTTAGGTGCAACTTAGTCCTCAAACTAACATCTTTACTCTTGAAAGCTTTAAAGAGATCTCATGCAGATGTCCCCAATGCAATATGTCATTTGATTTCTTTACTGCTGCTTCCATGAGTGTTGACAATGGATACAAGCAAAATGAGGTCTTTGACAACTTCAATCTTTTCTCCACTTATCATGATGCTATTTACGGGTCCAGTGGTGAGGACTTGTTTTCTTCACACTAAGGTGCAACCCATACTGAAGGCTATGGTCTTGATCTTCATCAGTTAAGTATTTTAAGTCCTCTTTGCTTTCAGCAAGCAAGGTTGTATCATCTGCATATTGAGATTGCTTAATGAGTCTTCCTCCAATCCTGATGCCATATTCATCTTCATATAATCCAGTTTCTCAGATTATTTGCTGAGCATACAGATTGAATAAGTATAGTGACAGAATACAATCCTAGCACACACATTTCCTGATTTTAAGCCATTCACTATCTCCTTGTTCTATTTGAACGACTGCCTCTTGGTATATGTGTAGGTTCCTCGTGTGCACAATTAAGTGTCCCAGAATACTCATTATCCGCAATGTTGTCCATAACTTGTCATGATCCACACAATTGAAAGCCTTTTCATAGTCAGTGAGGCACAGGTAAACATCCTCTGTATTCTCTGCTTTCAGTCACGATCCATCTGATGTCAGTAATGATAACCCTTGTTCTATGTTCCTCATCTGAACCTGGCTTGAACCTCTGGCAGTTCCCTGTTAATATACTGTCACAGACATTTAAAAATTATCTTTAGCAAAATTTCACTTGCATGTGATATTAATTGGTCAATAAACCAATACTTTCTGCATTCTGTTGGGTTATCTATCTTTGGAATGGGCACACGCATGTATCTCTTT
>NW_006416635.1:3167-4153 GCF_000296735.1 Chrysochloris asiatica | reverse complement strand
CCGCTCTGCCCTTTGGTGACATGGCTTCAGATGTTGTTGCAATCTATTTCTTATCAGAGCCATCATGACCCCTGCCATCTCGTCCCTTTTTATTTTTTAAATGAAACGTACGAACTTTTCGTTGAACAGCTATAATGGTCAACTTTAGACAGGGAAAAAATTAATATAAGTATGATTGCGAAAAATAAATGCATTAATGATTAGTATCCAAAAGGAACTAGTTGAGACAGTGTTCCTAATTGAGTTGACTAAAGATACAGCAACCTGCTCTAAGGTTCCTACATCATGGTTCAGCTATTTTAACGGCTATTGTTTGTCATTAAAGTAAAACAGGTGCTAGATTATGATCTCAACTCTATACTGGCAGTGTTTCAACTGGTTTAAAATGTCTGACTATAAGAATCAAAAATATGTATATTTCTTAAATCAGAATAATAAGTATAATACAGATTACTTATAAGATTGATTCTTATTAAAATGATAGAGTTAAAAAGAAACTACAAAGCCAGCAAGGTCCCCGCATGACATGAAATTTCCTGTTGAGGCTCTGCAGTATAATGGGCTTCCTTCATGCATAGGGTCTCCCGCTGCTCTGTGTTGTTGCAATGTATTTCTTATCAGAGCCATCATGGCCCCTGCCACAACAATAGCAAGGAAATCTGTAAAACACCACTTCATGAAACCAAAAGAGACTTACATAAATGGAAGACGGTATCATGCTCCTGGATAGGAAGACTTAACATTGTGAAAATACCAATACATCCCAAAGGGAACTATAAATATAATGCAATCCCAATCCCAATTTCAGCATCATTTTAAAAGAGATATAAAAGCTAATCACCAACTTTATCTGGAAAGGAAAGAGACACAAGATAAGCAAAGTACCATTAAAGAAGAACAAAGTAGGAGGTCTCTCACTTCCTGATCTCAAAACCTATAATATAGGCACACTAGTCAAAACATTCTGGTACTAGTATGTTGTTGTT
>NW_006416635.1:0-1727 GCF_000296735.1 Chrysochloris asiatica | reverse complement strand
GGCACATAACAACAACAACAACATAGTGTAAGAACCATCTGAAGAATTACTAAGAAGTACTGCAGACAGCCACATAGGTAAAGCATACTCGGTGAAGCCACCTTCAGAAATTCCATAGCCTATGGCTCATTAATAACACACATCTTAACTTAATTTAAGTCAATAATGATTGAAGTTATCTTATCTAAATAGTAAACAATTCCAGGAATGGAGTTAGGGAAGTCAATAAGAATATCATAGCGTTTTCCCAATAAGAATATCATAGCGTTAAACTGAAGATTTGTACTTCATGACTTGAGTTGACATTACGGAAACCTGGGGCCCATTTAAAGATGATAAAGTGGGGGAAAAGTCTGTGATAAAAGACAAGAAAGTAGTGTCGTGATCCCTGACCTTATCCAGCCTCCGAATATTACTTATCCAGCTCCATAAGAGCATCTGAGCCTACTTAATATTTACTGAGCAAGAGCCAAAGGGTACCCCTTTGCCTTAGGACCATTCAGAAATAAAGAGCAAGTTACCAGTGTAGTAACAAATTCAGATTTCTATTCTATAGGTTGGGATGAAATGAATACAAGAAGAAAATTAATAGATTCCTTGTGATATTCTGCTTAAGTACTGGTGAGTTTCCCAGAAATTTTTCATAGCTACTGGGGTTCCTAGGATGTAAATGGTGGCCTTTTAATGTAGTCCCCCCACCCTCCTCAAATTCCTGCTAGAAGACAAATGAAAACAGGAAGGGGAAAAACCAACATTGATGAATAGCTTATTTTTTTTTTAAAAAAGTGGGAGGAATAGTTACCCAAAGAAAGGTCAGGTATAATTGGATTAAGAGGAGCATTGGTGTCCTGTTTGTGCTTTATCACACTAAAATCTCCCTGTTCGCCCAGAATAAGGTAGCGAGGTGCAGTGCCACTGTTCCACAGACCACTCTGAGCTCAGAAACTATGGAGTTTTACCAGCAGAAAACAGAGCAGATCCCTTTCCTTATGTACGTGCTACTCTCAATACTTGTACTGAAAAATTATGAACACTTAGAAACAAAAGGTGGCAGAAAGGGCAAAATAGCACTCTGTAAAGGAGCTCTGGTAGCGTAGTGGTTACGACTCGGGCTGTGAACTGCAAGGTCAGCAGTTCGAAACTACCAGCTGCTCCGCGGGAGAAAGATGAGGCTTTCTACTCCCGTAAAGATTTACACCCTCGGAAACCCTGTACAGGGTCGCTATGAGTCGGTTCCGACTCCACGGCACATAACAACAACAACAACAGTTGCACATGAAATGTTGATTGTGTTATGTCCATAAGCACATTGCCTAGGGCAAAGGAAAAGGCTATCCCCTGAAACTGAGTGTGTCATGATAATCATGTGTTCCTTCAAGGTGAGAGTGTCAAAACATTAGGTGTTCCTTCAAGTGAGAGGTTGGCATGAATGAAGATCTCACATCAGCATTATTTCTCACTGGAAACTGCATGTCAACATGCTCTCTATCTGACCCAATGAGAACAACCAAAAGGAAACTATACATCTTACAGTGTGGGGAAACACAAGGCTAACTCTCTGTCTGTAGATGCTAATGACCTCTACTGAGTTAGTTGTCGGTGTGATGCAGAGTTAGTTAGCTGCTGTTGAGTAAACTCTGACATATGGCAACTTCATGTACAAAGAACAAAATATTGCCTGGTCCTATGACATCCTCAGGAAATTGGTATTTGTTGTTGTTAGTTGT
>NW_006416634.1:3946-4504 GCF_000296735.1 Chrysochloris asiatica | reverse complement strand
AGTCCAACATGTGTATATATAGAGGACTAGTTACAAGGTAGATGAGTCCAACATGTTCATACAGAGAGAGCTGGCAACATGGCTGATAAGTCCAATATGTCCATATACAGAGAGCTAGCTACATGGCAGACATGTCCAATATGTTCATATATAGAGAGTTACCTACATGGCAGATAAACTCAAAATGTCCATATACAGAAAGCTATCTACAGGTCAGAGTAGTGCAACATTTCCATACACAGAGTTCGAGCTACATGGCAGAGGAGTGCAACATGTCCATAAACTGAGAGCTAGCAAAATCGAAGAGAAGTCCAACGTGTCCATATAGATGCGTCCAACATGTCTATACACTTAGAGTTAGCTACATGGCAGATGAGTCCAACATGTGTATATATAGAGGACTAGCTACGAGGCAGATGAGTCCAAAATGTTCATACAGAGAAAGCAGGCAACATGGCGATGAGTCCAACATGTCCATATACTAAGAGGTAGCTACATGGCAGAGAAGTCCAATATGTTCATATAGAGAGAGCTAGCTACATGGCAGATCAGTCCATC
>NW_006416634.1:1666-2176 GCF_000296735.1 Chrysochloris asiatica | reverse complement strand
TACAAAGAGCTAGCTACATGGCAGAGTAGTGTAACATTTCCATATACAGAGTTCTAGCAACATGGCATAGGAGTCCAACGACTCCATATACTGGGAGCTAGCTATATGGCAGAGTAGTCCAACATGTCCATATACAGAGTACTACCTACACAGCAGATAAGTCCAACATGTCCATATACTGAGATTTAGCTACATGGCAGATGACTCCAACATGTGTATATTTAGAGGCCTAGCTATCAGTTGGATGAGTCCAACATGTTCATACACAGAGATCTGGCTACATTGCTGATGAGTCTAACATGTCCATATACAGAGAGTTAAATACAATGCAGACAAGTCCAATATGTCCATATATAGACAGCTACCTATATGGCAGATTAGTCCATCATATCCATGCACAGAGAGCTAGCCACATGGCAGATGAGGCCAAAGTGTGCATATACAGAGAGCTAGCTACATGGCAGAGTAGTGCAACATTTCCATGTACAGTGTTCTAGCTACATGGTAGAT
>NW_006416634.1:0-506 GCF_000296735.1 Chrysochloris asiatica | reverse complement strand
GGGCATTATTGCTTGCGGGGCATTATTGGTTACAGGGTATGAAGAGGCTGTCTGCCGGTTTTGCATCCATTCTGGTCTCCGAATGATTCTTTCTCTCTCGCCTCTCCAGACATCCCACCTAGAGTTAGTCCGAGAAGGGAAAATGTCAGCCACTGAGCAGTTTGTCTGGCAGCTTGCATCAAGCCTGGGTGTCTGTCTTCTTTGTATCTGTTTTCTCTGTTTTCTTTGTGTCTGTTTTCTCTCTCTCTATCTCTCTCTCGCCATTGTCACTGGACACCCCATCTTCGGGTCCTCACCCCCTTGCCGAGGCCAGACCCCGTTAATGTTCATATACAGAGAGCTACCTACATGGCAGATCAGTCCAACATATCCTGGCATAGAGAGCAATCTACATGGCAGACAAATCCAAAATGTCCATATACAGAGAGCTAGCTATATGGCAGTGTAGTGCAACATTTCCATATATAGAGTTCTAGCTACATGGCAGATGAGTCCAACATGTCCAT
>NW_006416633.1:2798-4184 GCF_000296735.1 Chrysochloris asiatica | reverse complement strand
TTTCTTGTCCAATTCTGAATCCAACTTGAACATCTGGAAGTTCTCTGTCAATGTATGGATGCAGTTGTTTTTGTAATATCTTGAGCGAAATTATACTTCCATATAATATTAATGATATTGTCCAATGATTTAAACATTCTATTAGGTCACCTCTCTTTTAAATGCGCACAAATATGGATATCTTGGAGTCAGTAGGCCAGGTAGATGTCTTACAAATTACTTGGCATAGGTGAATAGGTGCCTCCAGTGCTGCATCAGTTTGTTGAAAGATTTCAATTTGTACACCATCAATTCCAGGTACCTTGTTCTTTGTCAATACCTTCAATGTACCTTGGACATCTTCTTTCAGTATCATTGGCTCTTGATCATATGGTACCTCTTCAAATGTATGAATACCAACCATCTCTTTCTGGTACAGTGATTATATGTAATTCTTGTATTTTCTTTTGATGCCTTCTGCATCATTCAATATTTTCCCCATGTTGTTGTTGTTAAGTTCCGTTGAGTCAGTTTTGACCCACAGTGACCCTGTATAGAGTTTGCGAGGAGTGACTGGTGAGCTTGAAATGCTAACTTTGTGGTTCAAACCAACTTTGCAGTCCAGCGCATTAACTCACAGCGCCACAGTAGAACTCCGTAGAACACTTCAATATTGCAGGTCAAGGCTTGAATTTCTTCCTTTGGTTCTCTCAGCTTGAAAAATGCTGAGCATGTTCTTCCCAGAATCACTATGCTGGAAAGCAAATTTTAGCCTCTTCTGACATCCATTTTAGTCATTTCCTTCTTTCTTGTCTTCATAAAGACCTTTGGCTTTCTTCCTGTATGATATACTTCATGTCATCCCACAAGTCTTCTGGTCTTTGGTTTTAGTGTCTGATGCATTAATTTAGTTTTTCAGAGGATATCTAAATTCAGGTGTAATATGTTCAAGGTCATATTTTAGCTCTTGTGGACTTGTCTTAATTTTCTTCAGCTTCAGCATGACCTTGCTTATGAGCAATTGATGGTCTGTTCCAGTCTGCTGTTTGGTCTTGTTTTGGTTAATGATATGGAACTGTTGTACCATCTCTTTCCACAGTTGTACTCAATTTGATTTCTGTGTATTCCATCTGGTGAAGTCCATGTGTACAGTCATCTTTTATGTTGTCTGAAGAAGGTATTTGCCATACATACGTCTTTGGTCTTGATAAATTCTATCGTGTGAGCTCCAGCATCGTTTCTGTCACAAAGGCCATATTTTCCAATTACTGATCCTTCCTTTTTGTTTCCAACCTTTGCATTCCAATCACCAGTAATTATCAACACATCTTGATTGTATGTTTGATCAACTTCAGACTGCAGAAGTTGGTAGAATTCTTTTTCATTCCTGGCTTTAGGGGTGGTACG
>NW_006416633.1:0-828 GCF_000296735.1 Chrysochloris asiatica | reverse complement strand
TGAGCTTGAACTGACGACCTTGTGATTCAAACTGACTTTGCAGCCTAGTGCATTAACCCACAGTGCCACACCAAGAATCATCAGTATCATTAGCAAAAACAAAATCAGGGTCCCATTGTGGAATGGACTGTCAACTGCTCATATGCAATTGTGGTTGAAACTGAAGAAAATTAAAATAAGTCCATGAGAGTCAAAATATAACCTTGAGAATATTCCACCAGAATTTAGAGAGCATCTAAGAACAGATTTGATGCAAGATGCAATAGACACTAATGACCAAAGCCCAGAATAATTGTGGGCTGAAATCTAAAACATCATACAGGAACAAAGCAAAAGGATTTTTAAAAGATGGGAAAGAAAGCAGAAGCCAAAATTTATGTCAGAATAAACTCTGAAACATGCTCTTGAATGTAGAGAAGATAAAGCAAATGGAAAAAAATGATGAAGTAAAAGAGCTGAATAAATCTTTTCAAAGGGCAGCTTGAAAAGACAAAGTCAAGTATTATAATGAAATGTGCAAAGACCTGGAGACAGAAAACCAGAATGGATGAACACATTCAGCATTTCTCAAGCGGAAAGAACTAAAGAAAAAAATAAAGTCTCAACTTGCAATATTGAAAGATTTTATGGTCAAAATATTGAATAATGCAGGAAGCATCAAAAGATGAAAGAAGGGCTATACAGAATCACTGTACCAAAAGAACTGGTCAATATGCAACTATTTCAAGAGGTAGCATATGATTAAGAACTGATGGTACAGAAGTAAAAAGTCCAAACTGCATGGAAGGCGTTGGGGAAAAACAAGGCTCCAGGAATTGATGGAATTCA
>NW_006416632.1:0-4197 GCF_000296735.1 Chrysochloris asiatica | reverse complement strand
GCTTTCTACTCCCGTAAAGATTTACACCCTCGGAAACTCTATACAGGGTCGCTATGGGTCGGAACCGACTCGATGGCACATAACAACAACAACAAAATGAACATCTAGCATTGTTAGACTTAGTGAATACTAGAGATATAAGGGTGGATTAATAGCATGTGGATTAATATTGATGGAAAAACCATACTTATTAAAGATAGAGATGCACATAGTTGATTATTACAATTGTTGTCAACTTGTAGATAGTTGAATTGACAAAAATTGTGTGATAGTTATATTTACAATGACAAAAAAAATAAAGAGTAGGTACAAAGGCTGCTTATGTACAACCAGTTTATAGATTTTAGTTCCTAGGTTTGTGATTTAACATCATGGCTCCATGGAACAGTCCAGTAATATGGTCTATGTGTTTAGTGCTTCTGTTGTATCTGGGATGTTAAAAGTTTACAATTGGCCAGCCAAGGAAGGATAAATGGTCTCTATTTGCCTGGACCAACAGAGGAAAAAGAAGAACCAAGAATATAAGGACAGCAAGGAAGGTGTGATTAATTGCATTCATGAACAATTGCCACCTGTGCAATGAGACTGTAAGAACTGGATGTTGTCTGTCTACCATTATTGAATATTTTGATCAAGGATTCTACTGAAGAATCCTTGATCAAAAAGGAAGAAAATGCATAACAGAATTTCTTAGGTAGTTTCATGAACTCTTGACTTTCTGAAGCTACATGTACCCCTGAAACTAGTGTCCTGAGATAATCTTTAAATTTAAACCAAAATCATATCTTGAAATCTTCTTGAAAACAAATAGTGTTTGCTTAACTACTAAATAATGTCTGCCTTTACTATTATATTCTTTTGAGAACTATCTACATGGGATCAACTTGACAACAGCAACTGAAAAAAAAAAAAAAAGGAATTGAAAGGGTAGTGAGTTTATATTAATGCAGGAGAAACAATTCAGAAAAGGGGATTAGAATGATTACACAACTCAAAGAATGCAAACAATATATTTGACTTGTACAGGTAAAAGTTGTTGAATTGGTATGTTTTACTGTATATATTTTCAAAAACACCAAAATATTATTTTAAAGCAGGATATGTTAAGAAATATATAGCAAATCATCACTTAAGTAGTTTATGCAGACTTTATTATGGTGTGATGTCAGACAGAATGTGTACATGTGTATGTGAGTGTGTGAAGGTACATTTCTTAATATAGGTTTTTCACCTTTACTTTTAGGTTATTTTCAGTACCATTGTGAAAGCTGAATGAGATTTTTCTGTATAAATATGTTAATATAAGTGCTAATTGTTTCTGTTTTTCAAATGTTTGAGACTCAAGCAATTTCATAGAAATGATGTTACTGGGATTGCATAAAACCAGTCGCAAGGAATTGCAGATCCAATAACTTCTATGTCAGTTGACTAATTTATTCCACCACCCAAATATATGACTACCCATTTATATCATAATAAATTCCAAGCATTTATTGTCAGATCTATTACAGGTAATGGTTGTAAAGTATAATGCTTTCAAATCATTATGCTCTTCTGTTGCCATTACACTGCCATTATAGAGCTGCCCTTTTGGAGGGAGAACACATCAAAAGTATAGAATTTAGGAAGCTATACAATGCAATCTTAAGATATTACAGTCAAACTGTATAATAAAACCATAAAATCTGCCACAATCCAGTGTTTAATAAAGTTCTCACTCTTATTTTATTAACAAACTTGCTTGGGTTCAGAGAATCTGAAATGATAAAAGGACATTTTGAGGACATTTAATAAAAGAGAATTTGGAAGACACAGACCATGTATTTGTTTGTCCTACATTAAAATAGCACATAGAACACCTTTTTATAAGTGCTAAATATACTAACTAGTGATAGTTGCTGTTGTTAAGTGCCATCGAGTCAGTTCCGACCCACAGTGATCCTGTATGGGGTTTCCAAGAAGTGGCTGGTGAGCTTGAACAACTGACCTTTAGATTCAAACAGACTTTGCAGTCCAGCACATTAACCCACAGTGCCATAGCAGGACTCCATCTAGTGACAGTAGCTGGCCAAAAACAAAAGAAGTAAAAAGTTTTCTTTTTATTTTTAATTAAATAAAGCACAGGTGGTTGTGTCAAAATATCACTGTCCATATGGGAGCTCTGGTAGCGTAGTGGTTACGAATCGGGCTGCTAACCTTAAGGTCAGCGGTTCGAAACTACCAGCTGCTCTGCGGGAGAAAGATGAGGCTTTCTACTCCCGTAAAGATTTACACCCTCAGAAACCCTGTACAGGGTCGCTATGGGTCGGACCCGACTCAAAGGCACTTAACAACAACAACAACAACAATATGTTCAATGAGATTGAGTGCTTATATAAAATGTCATAGTTTGTCTGAGGATAAAAAAATTCTGAAAAATGTTTGTAGTTATTTCCTGTTAATGATGAAACAACAAACTTATGAGCCATTTACTATACCAGTCTTCCACATAATGTTGTCTAATAATATAAGGGCATTGAACAAAACCCTAATCTCAATTTAAGCTATTATGCTGTTTCTGGTGGTGGTAGTGTGTGCTGTGAAGTCAATTCTAACTCATAGCAACCCTGTTAGGATTTTCAAGACTGGAAACCTTTACAAGATCAGAAAGCCTTATTTTCTCCTGTGGAGCAAGCAACTGGTGGATTCAAAATGCTAACTTTGTGAGTAGCAGCCCAAAAAGTAACTAACTATGCTACCAGAGCTCCTTATATGTTGGCATTTGGACTTAAATAAAGCATTAAAGTGTAATGGGTCTTAGTTAACTCTACTAAGATCAATCTTACTCTCCTTTCCTGGGAGACAGGATGATAGTAGGGAATATGCTGTTGATAAGTGCTGCTAAGTTGGTTCCAACCATAGCCACCCAGTATAGGGTTTCCAAGGAGCGACTGGTGAGTTTGAAACACTGACCTTGTTCAAACCAACCTTGCAGTCCTGTGCTTATCCTGCAGCACCACATTAGAGCAACATTTTTGTTGTTGTTTTTGTTGTTGAGTGTTTTGGAATCAGTTCCAAATCATAGTGATCCTGTATGGGGTTCCGAGGCTTAAATCTTTTTTTTTTTTTTTTTTTTTCCTGAAGCTTAAATCTTTGTGGGGGCAGAAAGTCTCATGTTTCTCAAACCATGGAACTTGTGGTCTACAAGCCTATATTTATCATATAGAGCCACGGTATTCCCTGAGTGATTCTGCTCTAGGTGGTCTAAAGACCACAATATGCAAAAACACTTGCTTAGCTGTTATCTATTGTTGTTGTTGTGAAGTACCATTGAGTTGGTTCCAACCCATAGCAACCCTGTATAGGGTTTCTGAGGAGCAGCTGGTGAGCTAGAACCACCGACCTTGCAGTTCAAACGGCTTTGCAGTCTGGAGCATTAACCCACAGCACCACACCAGGACTCCAGATATCTATTAGCATGGCCATTATGACTAAAGAACTATTGTTGTACTTTAGAAGGGATAAGCTCAAGCACACATTTTCTTTTCAATTTGTGCTTGAAATCAACCAGTTTTCATCAAGATCAACATGAAAATTAATGATGTCACGATATTTTGCAAACAGAACTTTTTGAGACGTATCTTGCTAAAAATCTCTGGCTTATGTTATTTTGAGAAAAATCATTGTAGCTTCACTTATCAGATGCTTTTGCTCCCTCCCAATCAAAGTCCCTCACTCCCCTTTTACTTTAGTCTGGAGTAAGATTAAGCTGTTGATTGCTAAGGCTAGTGTTTCAACTATCAATAATGAGCAGATAAAATTTCTACATTATATTAGTGGCCTTCTTCAAGGCTATGACAGTACCTGGTGGTGCAAGTGGCAAAATGTTTGCTAGGCAAAAGATTGGTGATTTGAACCCACCCAGAGTGCATTAAGGAGTGCATATAGGATTTGAATCCACCTGGTATGGCGTTGTGGGCTAATGCATCAGACTGCAAAGTTGTTTGAACTGCAAGGTCTGTGGTTCAAGCTCACCAGCTGCTCTGAGTTGCAATACTGGAGGATTCCATGGGACCTCTAGTAGCATAGTAGTTACAAATTGGGCTGCTAACCTCAAGGTTAAAAGGAGCTCTGGTAGCATAGTGGTTACGAATCGGGCTGCGAACCTTAAGGTCAGTGGTTCGAAACTACCAGCTGCTCCGTGGGAGAAAGATGAGG
>NW_006416631.1:2856-4317 GCF_000296735.1 Chrysochloris asiatica | reverse complement strand
TTAAAATCAGGAAGGGTATGTGTCAGGGTTGTATCCTTTCACCATATATCTTCAATCTGTATGTTGAGCAAATAATCTGAGAAACTGGACTGTATGAAGTGGGATAAGACATCAGGATTGGAGAAAGACTCTAATAACTTGTAACATGTAGATAACATAACCTTGCTCTCTGAAAGTGAAGAAAACATGAAGCACTTACTGATGTAAATTGAAGAATACAGCCTTCAGAATAGATTACACCTCAATGATTAAACCCCACAAATAAACTGCATCACAATACATAGAGAAAATATTGATGTTGTCAAGGATATCATTTTACTTGGATCCACAATCAGTGTATTTGGAATCAGCAGTCAATATCAAATGACATATTGCTTTGAGCAAATTGGCAAAACACCGATTTAAAGTGTTAAAGAGCAAAGATGTCACTCTGAGGACTAAGGTGTGCCTGACTCAAGCCATGGTATTTTTAATTGCCTCATATGCATGCTGGACAATGAATAAGGAAGACCAGAGATGAATTGATGCATTTGAATTACAATGCTGAAGAATATTGAACATAACATGGACTGCCGGAAGAGCAAACATATCTGTCTTGGAAGAAGCACAACCAGAATGCTGCTTAGAAGTAAGGCTGGTGAGACTTTGCATCATATACTTTAGACATATTATCAGGAAGGAGTTGTTCCTGGAGGAAGGCATCATGCTTGATACAGTAGAGGGTCAACAAAAAGAGGAAGACAGTCTATGAGCTGAATTGACAGTGTAAGTGTAAAAATGGGCTAAAACAGCTACAATTGTGAGGATGGTGAAGGATTGGGCAATGTTTCCTTCTATCATGCGTAGGGTTACAATGAGTCCAAGCTGAGTTAGTGGCACATAACAACAGTATTGAGGTGCAATTCATACTGAAGTCTTTGATCTTCATTGGTAAGTGCTTCAAGGCCTCTTCACTTTCAGCAAGCAAGGTTGTGTCATCTACATATTGCAGGTTGTTAACGAGTCTTCCTCCAATTCTTATATTGTGTTATTCTTCTTAATGTCCAATTTCTCAGATAATTTGCTTAGCATATAGATTAAATAAATATAATGAAAGGATAGAACCCTGACACATACCTTTCATGATTTTAAACCAGATAACACTCCCTTATTGTTTGAATGACTTTTTTCTTGGTCTACCTACAGGTTCCTCATGAATATATTTAAGTTCTGGAATTCTCAGTCTTCCATACTGTTGTCAATAATTTGTTATGATCCACATAGGTGAATGCTTTTGTATAGTCAATAAAACACAATCTCACAATCTTCTCTTATATAAAGATGAGTGAATCCTTATGTGTTGCATTCATTTGTTGAAATGTCTTAATTGGCATTCCATAAATTCTTGGAGCCTTGTTTTTCAACAATGCTTTCAGAGAAGCTTGGGCTTCTTCCTTCAACACTGTCAGTTATTTATCATAT
>NW_006416631.1:0-831 GCF_000296735.1 Chrysochloris asiatica | reverse complement strand
TTTTCATGATCCACACAAACAGAAGGCTTTCTGAAGACAATAAAGTACAGATAAACATCTTTCTGGTATTCTCTACTTTCAGACAAGATCCATCTGACATCATCAATGATATCCCTCTTTCATATACTTGTCTGAATCCATCTTTATCTGTGGTAGTTCCCTATTAATGTACAGTTTCAGCCATTTTTCAATTATCTTTAGCAAAATTTTACTTGCATGCGATATTAATGATGTTGTTCAATGATTTCTGCACTCCATTGGGTCACCTTTCTTTGGAATGGGTACAAATATGGGACCCTTGTAATTGATTGGCAAGGAAGCTGTCTTTCAAATTTCTTGGCAAAGACAAGTATCAGTTTAATAAAAGATTTCAATTTTTATTCCATAAGTTCTCAGAGCCTTGTTCTTTGCCAATGCCTTCAGTGTACCTTGGACTTCTCGCTTCAGTAGCATTGGTTCTTGATCATATGCAAACTATTGAAATGGCTGAATATTGACTTTTTTTTTTTAGTATACTCTTTCCATCTTCTTTTGATGATTTATGCATCATTCAATAGTTTCCCCATAGAATCCTTCAATATTGCAAGTTGAGGCTTGACATTTTTCTTCAGTTCTTTGAATTTGAGGAATGCTGAGCATATTTTTCAATTTTCATTTTCTAACTCCAAATCTTTGCACATTTCAATATTTGACTTTGTTTTCCATTTCAGCTCACTAATGCCTCAAATATTGATGTTGATATGTTCCATTTCACTTTTGACAATTTCCAATTTTCCTAGATTCATACTTCATCCATTCCATGCTCTGATTATAAATGCATGTTTACAGCTG
>NW_006416630.1:2077-4219 GCF_000296735.1 Chrysochloris asiatica | reverse complement strand
GTCTCAAGGACATTATGATGAGTAAAATTAATCAATCTCAAAACGACAAATATAAGATCACAGTTGTAAAAAATTAAGAAAAGATTCTAAGATGGTTATTGGGGGAGGGGGAATTATTCACAGACTAGAGGTTATTATGCATGATGGGGCTGGTAATATACAATAGGTAGGTTGGCAGAGGAAAGATGTCGTGGGAAACACAGGGAAGAATACAAGAGTTATTGTGAATAGAGGTAAATACTGTTAACTGAAAGTACATAGAGGGATTACAATCATTTTTATGAAGCAAAGGATATTATTTGTTGATGTAAAACTGATGATCTACTCTGTAAATCTTCACTCAATTCTCAATAAAAAAAATTTTAAATAATAAAAGTTCTGATTTTTAAAAAAAAAAAGCAATTGATGCATTGCTTTAGGCAAATGTGCTGCAAAAGACTTCTTTAAAGTGTTAAAGATTGAAGATGATGAAGGTACACCTGACCCAAGCTACAGTATTTTCAATTACCTCATATGCATATGAAATCTGGGCATTGAATAAGAAAGACTTAAGAAGAACTCATACATTGGAATTATGATGTTGGAGAAGAATATTGAATATACAGTATGAACTGTCAAAAGAACAAATAAATCTGTCTTCTCCTTAGAAGCAATGATGGCGAGACTTTGTCTCATGAACATTGGACATGTTATCAAGGAAGACCAGTCCTAGAAAAGGACAGACATCACACTTGGTAAAGTAGAGGATCAGTACAAAAGAAGAGCCTCAACAAGATGAATTGACACAGTGGCTACAACAATGGGCTCAAACATAGCAACAATTGTGAGGATGGTACAGTACCAAGAAGTGTTTCATTCTGTAGTTCATAGGGTTGCTATAAGTTGGAACAGATTGGTGGGCACCTAACAACAACATATAAAATGTGTAAGGTTCAGAGATGTAGAGAAGATGATGGTTCATTCTGGCTATAAAGGAGTGTAGGGAGATGGCAGAGAAAATTTCAGAGAAAGTAATGTTTGACTTGCATTGTATTGCTAGGATCTCACCAGGCAGCCAAGGGAAGTCCTTGGATAGTACAAATGGTAAGAGTACTCAGCTGCTAACCAAAAGTTCGGAGGTTCAAGTCCACCAGCAGCATATTGGGAATAAAAAGACCTGATGATCTACTTCCAGAAAAGCAGTCACTGAAAACCTTATTGTTTCTATCCTGATCTATTGTATCTATTCATGGGTTGCCATGACTCAGAATCCACTTGACAGCAACTGGTAGTAGTAGGCAATCAAGGAATGAGTTGGAGAATAAGCATGTTTGGTAGGCTTCAAGTAGTCTGATGGTGCTGGAACATAAATATATAGGGAAGTGTGGCCAGAGGTGTTGATAAAGTGGTAACAAGCTAAATCATGGAAAGTAATGGAGAGTTATGTTAAGTTTTAAATGTAGATTGCACTGTGATTCACTTTGTATTTTAAAAACAATCATTCTGGAAACAGTGTAAAAAATAAATTTCCAACAGTAAGGTTGGAAGCAGGAAAACCTCCAGGATGAAGACTGCTGCATTAGACCAGGTGAAAGTTAATTAAGACAACTAACTAACAAGTGACAATGGACATGCAGAAGGTAAGAAAGCAATTATTTAAGAAGCAAAATCAGTAGGAGATAAAATTGACCAGAGTTGGTGGTTGAGTGGATGTGTTGGGTGAGAAAGAGGAAGAAGTCAGGATGCTCTTGAAGGTTCTGAATAAATTATGATAATATTTAAGTGGAAAAGGCAAGAGTATACAGAAGACTACATGTGGTTGTTAGGTGCCATCGAGTTGGTTCTGGCTCACAGAGACCCTATAAACAGTTTCTGAGAAGTGACTGGTGGGTATGAACTACCAAATTTGTGGTTAGCAATCTAGTGCTTATCCTACAGCAAGACTCAAGAAAACTGTATGTTATTGTTGTTAAGTGCTGTAGAGTCAGTTCCAACTCAGAGAGACCCCTATAAAGGGTTTCTGCAGAGGGGTAAGTGGGTTTGGACCACCAACCTTGAGGTTAGCAGTCCAATACTTATCCTACAGGAGAAACTTTACATACCACTAAGGAATTTTGGTGTGGTGCTGTGGATTACTGTGCTGGATTGCTAGGTCAATTTGAA
>NW_006416630.1:0-1147 GCF_000296735.1 Chrysochloris asiatica | reverse complement strand
TCAAGGATAGCAATGTTCATGAAGATACCATAGGATGAGGTAGAGTTTTTGTCCCATTGCACATGTGGTCTCTATGATTGGAAACCAACTGGACAGCAATGAGCAATAAAGTACAACTTACATACAATTTGTTGTTGTTGTTAAGCACCATTGAGTCAGTTCTGACTCATGGAGACCCTGTTTAGGGTTTCCAAGGAATACCTGGTGGATTTGAACTGCTGATCTTGTGGTTCACACCCAGTGCTGATCTTACAGCACCACATGAGGAGTGTTTATTGTATGCCTATATGGAACATTCAAGTGGTCCTATAAGGAGGCAATTGAATATATAACCTCAGCATAAAAATGAGTGCTAGAGTGATTGATGGTCTATCTACTTTTTATTATTTATTCACACAATAACTCATTCCAAAGATATTTTGGGAGATATTCTTAAATATGTCCACCACTCATCTGTCAGTTTTTCATAATGTGGCAGTTTGTGTGTTGCTGTGATGCTACAAACTATGCCACCAGTACTTTAAATACCAGCAAGGTCTCCCACAGTGGACAAGTTTTCAGTGGAACTTTCAGACTAAGACAGACTAGAAAGGGGAAGTTAACCATTTCTGAATGGTTAGCCACTGAAAACCTTATGGAGATCAGCAAAAACGCTGTCTGACATAGTACCAGAATATGAGACCCTCAGGTTTGAAGGCACTCAAAATATGGCTGAGGAAGAGTTGTCTTCTCAAAGTAGAGTTGATCATAATTATTTTAGGTGGAGCAAAGTTTTCAGGACCTTCATTTGTGGATGGAGCACAACTCAAAATAAGAAGAAGCAATTGCAAATGTCCATTAATAATAGGAATATGGGATGTACAAAGTGTGAATTGAAGAATATTGGAAGTGGTAAAAAAATTAAATGGAATGGACAAAAATCCTAGGTATTAGTGAGCTGAAATGGACTGGTATTGACCATTTTTAATCAGAAAATCATATGGTTTACTATGCTGAGAATGACAATTTGAAGAGAAATGGTGTTACATTCATTGTCAAAAAGAGCATTTGAACCCAGTAGGGGACCTGGTTGGCAAGCAGTGTGAAGAGGCCTGGGGACTCTTGGACCCAGAGTCAGTGGCGTGGCCATGGAGGACTCGAGAAGAGA
>NW_006416629.1:2992-3992 GCF_000296735.1 Chrysochloris asiatica | reverse complement strand
TCTGTTAGAGTTTGCTTGATATATTTTGGAGCTCTTCATTGGGAGCATAGATATTTATTATGGTTATGTCATCTTGCTCAATTGTCCCTTTAATCATGAGGTAATGTCCATCTTTATCTATTATGGGTTTGTTTGTTTGTTTGTTTTGCCTTAAAGTTTATTTTAAATGAGATTAGTACTGCCACTCCTGTTCATTTTTTATTGCAATTAACTTGATATGTTTTTTTCCCACGCTTTGACTTTTAATCTGTTTTTGTCTCTGTGTGTGAGATGTGTCTCTTGCAGACAGCAAATTGAAGGATCTTGTTTTCTTAATCATTCTGCCACTCTCCGTCTCCGAACAGGTGCATTTAATCCATTTATGTTCAGTGTAATTATCTATAGATATGGATTAATTGCTGCCATTATGTGTTGTGTTTTTTTTGTGTGTGTATGGTATTGCTGCTTTCTTTGCTCTTTGTGTCTTTCTTTGTTGAGTTCATGCTTTTTGCATTCTATCTTTTGAGTTTCCTCAGTTTTAATGTTTCCATGTTCTTTTTGGATTTTCATTTTCTTAGTATGTTGTAAAGTGTTCATTTTCATTAAGGTTGTCTTATAGGCCATTAACTTTTCTCTCTATTTAGTGCAGTCTATCCTGTAATCTACCTGACCTTCTCACCATCTGAATCTCTGTTTCTATGTGTTTACATTCTTATTCATTATAATTGTTTTGATCATAGACTGACCTCCCAGATTCTCTGAGGTTGTTCTTGTAGTTTTGTTCTTTTCTCGACAATTCCTTCTGTCAATTTAATTCTGGGAGGTTCTGCCACGTATGTCAATCTCTGATTGTTGTCTGGTTTTATTGGTTCTCATACACAGAACTTCCTTGAGGATGTTTTGTAGTGCAGGGTTGGATTTGGCAAAATCCCTTAGCTTCTGTTTATCCTGGAATGTTTTGATTACACCGTCATATTTGATTGATAGCATTTCTGGATAAAGGGTTCTTGGTTTACAGTTT
>NW_006416629.1:0-1457 GCF_000296735.1 Chrysochloris asiatica | reverse complement strand
GTTCAGGGCCTGTTCTTGGGCTGAGAGTATCTCTGCGTATGCGTGGCAGAAGAACCCACTAGTGGTGAGGGTGGAGGTGTCCACTCGCTCAGGCACCCCCTCTAGTCACCAGAATGGAGGTGCACAAACAGTGGGGGAGGGACAATGAACAGATATCCAAAAAAAAAAAGAAAATCAGAACAAAGAAAAACAGACAGTGTATTGTCCACCTTTGCTCTGAGGTCCCCGTGGCATTTTTCTGTGGTGTGTCTGCTCCCCTGCTTGGTCTTGCCATTTGGTCTCACCAAAGTTGTGGGCTCTGGGCTGCCGAGCCAGTAAATTCAAAAGCACACCATTTCTTACTTCCACTTCAAGTTCCACTAGCTATAGACCTTCAAACTCCTTAAATATTCATACCTATGTAGTTCTGAACCCTAGAGCTCTGCCATGGACCTGCTTTCCCTGGTATTCTGTGGTATTGCTGACAATGAACTTCACTACACCTCCACCCTAGCTGCCATCAAGCCCTGCCCACGAGAATGCATTTTTAAACAACAGAAAAGAAAATGATACACATGGACTTCACCAAATGGAATTCACACAAATCTAATCTGTGGGAAGAAACAGTGCAAAAGCTCAAGATCATCAGCCAAAACTAGACTTTGGGAAGACTGTGAAACAGACCACCAATTACTCATACACAATTTCAGGCTGAAGCTGAAGAAAATTCAAACAAGTCCACGAGAGCCAAAATATGACCTTGAATCCCACCTAAATTTAGACACCACCTCAAGAACAGATTTCATACATTAGACACTAGTGACCAGAAGAACTCTTGGATGGCATCAAGAACATCATACAAGAATAAAGCAAAAGGTCATTTAAAAAGATATGACAGAAATAAAAGACCAAAATGGATGATAGAAGAGACTCTGAAACTTGCTCTCCAGTGTAGAAATTCTAAACAGAAAAGTTTAAAACACAGTTATTATAATACTTTGACAAAGTAAAGTATTATAATGAATTGTGCAAACACCTGAAGTTAGAAAAACAGAAGGGAATATTGCATTCAGCATTTCTCAAGCTGAAAGTACTTAAATAAAATGTCAAGCCTCGACTTGAAATGTTGAAGGATTCTATGGGAAAATATTGCATAATTCAGAAAGTACCAAAAGAAGGTGGGAGGAATACACAGTTACTGTACCAAAAAGAAATGTAATGTTCAATCATTTCAAGAGGTAGCATACGATCAAAAGTCAATGGTACGGAAACAAACAAGATGGCGGATAGGGTGGACCTATAACAGACAGCTCCGCCAACAACAACACAGAATACCTGACCAAGCAGGTTCAGGGGCTGGTCCCAGAACTCTGAACCGCATATAAAGGAATACTTAGAAGGTTGGAAGGCTCACAGCTGGGGGAATCTGTGGCAGAAGCAAGAAATCTATTGCTCTAGTCCGGGACGCTTGGCTGCTC
>NW_006416628.1:2484-3773 GCF_000296735.1 Chrysochloris asiatica | reverse complement strand
GAACTGCTGACCATGAAATTAGCAGCCCGATTCGTAACCACTACGCTACCAGAGTGTTCCTTGAATTATGGTGTAGGAGAAGAATATTAAAAGTACCATGAAGTGCTAGAAGAACAAACAAATCTGTGCTGGAAGAAGTACAGCCAAAATGCTCCTTAGAAGCCAGGATGGCCAGACTTTATCTCTAATACTTTGGACATATTATCAGGAAGGACCAGCCCGAGGGGAAGAGCATCATGCTAGGTAAAGTGGAGGGTCAGTGAAAAAAGAGAAAGACCCCCCAGTAAGATGGATTGGCACAGTGGCAGCAGCAATGGACTCCAGCTTAGAAGTGATTGTGAGGATGGCAAAGGACCAAGCAGTGTTTCATTCTGTTGTGCATGAGGTCACTAATGAGTCAGAACCAACTCAACAGCACCTGACAGCAATAGTAATTCTGTGTTTAACACTTTCAAGACCAATCAAACTCATTTCCACAATGGCTGCAACATTTTACATTCCCACCAGCAATGGATGAGGGTTCACATTTCTCCACATCCTTGCCAACACTTGCCGTTCACCTAACAGACATCCTCATGTGGGTGAAGTGGTATCTTTCTGTGGATTTGTTTTTTAACAGTACTGAGGAATTTATTTCCATCACAAGAATGCACCTGCTCATTCTTCAAGAGCTACAAGGGCTGTCCTTTGAGAATTTTGTTGAAAATTCTATAGCCCTGATCTTGCCCCTTACAACTTTTTTAAAAGTTTTTATTGTTGAGTTATGTGATAGCTTGCATGGGAGAGCATTAGCTTTACATTCATCCTATCGTATTTCGTTTCATTGCAATGATTACAATTCCCTCCATGCATCATCAAACAACCAAAGGGTACATCCCACAAGCCTGCCCTCTCCCCACCCCTGGCCGCCAGCACACAGCCCCTCTCCCTCCCTGAGTCCAGAGTCCCCAGCTGCTCAATCTCTCCACATCATCATCTTTGTTTCCGTCTCTGGCATCACGGCTTCTCTGAATAGGGTCCTGCACTCCACTCTTCTCACTTGATGGTCCCAGGGACCTTCACTCCTGGACTGCAAAATCAACTACTCTCCTCCTTTTGTTACAACACATCTACCTTTACATTTCCAACCCTCACAGTCAGTCCTGATAGCAATTATTCACTATTGTACCAGTAGAGTCTTATCCCCATCTCCTTTCATCAGGCCCATCTAGACAGATTGGAAACTGCTCAGTAAAGATTCTACTTTCCCCGCACCCTCTGGAACTAAGCTCCCTCTTGAAAGCTTGTAA
>NW_006416628.1:0-514 GCF_000296735.1 Chrysochloris asiatica | reverse complement strand
GACACTCCTGAAAGCAGCTAGGGAAAACAGAAGTGTGACATACAAAGGCAAGCAAGTCAGATTAAGCTCGGATCTCTCAGCAGAAACCATGCAAGCAAGAAGGCAAAGGGGAGACATATATAAAACCCCAAAAGAACAAAACTGTCAACCAAGAATTTTTTATCCAGCAAAATTATCAATCAAATATGATGGTGTAATCAAAACATTCCAGGATAAACAGAAGCTAAGGGATTTTTCCAAAGACAACCCTGCGCTACAAAACATTCTAAAGAGAGTTCTGTGGACTGAGAACCAACAAGAACAGACAACAACCAGAGACTGACATAGATGGCAGCACCTCCCAGAACTAAACTAACAGAAAGAAGAGTCGAGAACAGAACAAAACTATAAGAACAAAGTCAGAGAATCTGGGAGGTCAGTCTATGATCAAAACAATTACAATATGAAAGACGGTAAACACATAGGAACAGAAATCCAGATGGTGAGAAGGTCAGGTAGATTACAGGACAAAATA
>NW_006416627.1:3600-4080 GCF_000296735.1 Chrysochloris asiatica | reverse complement strand
AAAAAAAAAAAAAAGTACTCTCATACAATTTGATGAACTTGACCTACAACTATGGAAGTAGTAGCTCAAAAGAGGGAACAAGTCCTAACAGCAAGAATCATTCCCACACCCTCCACACAAAGCATAGGCTGGGATGGGCAACTTGGACACTGGCTACCCAAAATGGGGGTTGGGGGGGGCTACAAAGGCAAGAATTGACTGGCTTACAAGCTTTCAAGAGGGAACCTAGATCCAGAGGTCCTGGAGGAAGGTAGAATCTCCAGTGTGTAGTATTCAGTCTGACTAGCTGGGGCTAATGCAATGAAATGCAGACGCGTCACTTGTGATACAGTAGTGAATAATTGTTATCAGGATTGATTGTGAGGGTTTGAAATGTAAAGGTAGACGTTTTATAGCAAGGAGGGGAGTGATTAACTTTTCAGTCTAGGAGCAGAAGCCCCTAGGACCATCAAGGGAGAAGAGCAGAGAGCGGGACCCTAC
>NW_006416627.1:2917-3500 GCF_000296735.1 Chrysochloris asiatica | reverse complement strand
AGATAGATAGATAAATTAAAAACAAAACAAAACAACAAAAAAACTCCCAACCAACAAAAGTCCAGGCACAGATGTCTTTACAGGTGAGATCTACCAAACTTTCAAAGAAGAACATTCACCAATTCTACTCAAACTATTCCAGGACATAGAAGAGGATGGGAAACTCCTTAATACTTTTTATGAAGCAAACAAACCCTCATACCAAAACCAGGGAAGGACATCACTAAGAAAGTAAATTATAGGCAAATATCCCTCATTAACCTAGACACAAAAATTCTCAACAAAATCCTAGCCAACATGCTGGCGACAGCATATGTAACAAGCACTGAGAAGCTGAGGCCCAGTGACAACGTGGACGAAAATCCAATCTTTAGGCCCTCCTCAGAATTGCAAGCCACAGACCCTGAGGGCCAAGGAAGTGACCTCCTGAAGTCCATGGTTCATTGGCTTTTGCGAACTCACTGTTTGGCCACATCTGTGCAACTTTCTTTAATTGTACTTTTGTGCATTCTGTACTTGTCCTTTATGCTCTTAACTCTGGTAATTGTGGATTCTGGGAAAGTGATTGTTTTCAGTAATAATA
>NW_006416627.1:0-1379 GCF_000296735.1 Chrysochloris asiatica | reverse complement strand
AGGAAAAGAACCACATGATCATATCAATTGATGCAGAAAAGGCATTTGACAAAATTCAACATCCATTCCTGATAAAAACACTCAACAAAGTAGGAATTCAAGGGAAATTCCTCAACACAATCAACAGCATATATACAAAACCAAGAGTCTACATCACACTCAATGGAGAGAAACTGAAAGCCTTCCCTCTGTGAACAGGAACCAGACAAGGATGCCCTTTGTCACCGCTCCTATTCAATATTCTGCTGGAAGTTGTAGCCAGAGCTATATAGCACATTAAATAAATTAAAGGCATCTAAATTGGCAAAGAGGAAATAAAATTCTCCTTATTTGCAGACGATATGATCCTATACATAGAAAACCCCAAATTCTCAGTAAAAAAACCCTACTAGACCCATCTAAAGTTTCAGCAAATTGGCAGGGTATAAGATTAACATACAAAAATCAAATGGATTTCTCTATAGCAATAGCAATAGCAATAGTGATGAAAAGGACATTAGGAAAGCAATATCATTTACAATAGCCACACAAAGGATGAAATCCTTATAACCAGAGAAACAAAAGACTTATACAAAGAAAATTAAAAAACACTACGACAAGAGACCTACAGAAGTAGAAGAACATACCATGTTCCTGGATAGGACGACTCAACATCGTGAAAATGTCAATACTTCCCAGAGCAATTTACACATACAATGCAATCCCAATCCATATTCCAACAACATTCTTCAAAGAGATGGAAAGGACAATTACTAAATTTATATAGAAATGAAAGAGACCCATAATAAGCAAAGCACTGCTTAAAGTGAAGAACACGGTTGGAGATCTCTCACTCCCTGATGTCAAAATTTACTACATGGCTACAGTGGTCAAAACAGCTTGGTACTGGTACAGTGAAAAAGACTTTGATCAATGGAACAGAATCGAGAATCCAGAAATTAACCCAACCACATACAGCCAAATGATTTTCAACAAAGTGCCTAGGCACATGGCATAGGGAAGAGACATTCTCTTTAACAAATGTTGCTGGCAGAACATTCTCTTTAACAAATGGTGCTGGGAAACGATATGTAAAAGACTGAAACAAGACCTTTGCCTTGCACTCTATACAAAATGAACTCAACATGGATTAAAGATCTAAATGTGAACCCAAGGATAATGATCATTAATGAAAAAATGGGGACAAATGTGATGGTCCTAATTCAGGGCATATACAGACTACCACACATTTTGAAAAGTATACAAACAAAAACAGACAAGATAAAATTGGATTCTTCAAAGTAGACATAAACATAGACAGTTTCTAGGGGTTCTTCCCTGTGCCCCGAATAATCATTTTCCATTTTAATACCACCACAAAACCATTTCTATATCTTTTT
>NW_006416626.1:2428-3930 GCF_000296735.1 Chrysochloris asiatica | reverse complement strand
ATCCTTCTCCCACAGAGTGACTCGTGTGTTTGAACCTTCCATCCTATGATCAGCAGCTCAATACCTAACCCACAGCACCACAGAATCCTTAATTCAAGTAAAGATAATGAATTATATGTTTTACAGCCACAAAAGCAGAAATGCATGTGCATATAATAATAGAAACACATATACATTATGTTGTATGCTTACATTCATGCTTACTTAGATGTATTTTGCATTTCAAAATTCATAAACCTGCTTGTAGATTTAAACATATTTTAAAAATATAAAAGGTTTTATTGCACAATTGTAGTGCTCACTTTAATTAAAATATATTTGTCTTATTTTCTTTGTCTATAAAGAAATAAAATTTTAAGTTTATGCTTTCTCATCATCTTGGAATATTAAAAAAGTTTCTACCGACAATATTAATAATGTGAAAAAGAAACCTAGATTCTTCTGAAAATTGTATATCAACTATAACTTGAAGTGAATTAAAATTAATGAAAATGACTGAAGTAAAAATAAATAATCCTGTGGTGTTTAGGAAGAGCCCTGTGTACCCTGGCTTCTAGAAGTATCATGCAAAGTGTTATCATTAATTTCCCCAAGGGTTTTAAGACCTAGGTGCAGACTATATATTTTTTCATGTATTAGTTTAATTTTGGAATCAATAAAAACAATGTCAACAACAACAAAAAGCAAACAAACCCATTGCCATCACGTCAATTTTTACTCACAGGACAGAGTAGAACTGCCACACAGAGTTTCCACAGTTATAATCCTGACTAACCACAGGTTTGGCAATTCAAACCCATCAGCCACACCTCGGAACAATAGCAGCAATTTTTATAGAAAGAAAACTCCGGTATCTTTCTCTCGTGGAACAGCTGGGGGATTCTATCCGATAATTTTTGGATTAACAGTTGAGCACTTAACCACTGCTCTTTCAAGGCTTTAGAGTATCCAAGTTTGGTTGTCACACTTATTTATACATGGTACAACCTTAGACTTTAATAATATCTCATGTAACATTTATTTTCCCCCGTAAGCCTTCACAGGTAAAAGCTTTCATCTTCTTGAGCTCAATGCAAGAAATTCAATTTCAACAATTGTATACAATAACTTTATGAGTGCATGTTAAAATTGCAATTTCATCAGCCTCTGGATTAAGATTGGTTCCTGTTTATGTGCCCAGTTATATTTGAATCCCATTTTCTTTATTTTTGGATCTTTCATTCCTTTACTACTTTTAAGCTCACTCATATGTATCTAATAGTGTACTTTTGCATATTTTATATGTTTAGTAAGCAAGACAGTGAATAGAGGATAATGAAATCAAGAAGATATTGGGGTTTAGGAAGCTATAGAAACAATCTAAACTTTTATTCTGATCTGAGTGAAATAGTGAGTCATATGAGAGTTCTGAGAAAAGGAGGGACATAAGTTGATTTACCTGTTAAAAGAATTATTTTACTGCTCTGATTAGGATGAATTTTGGTGGAATATAGATAGAAACT
>NW_006416626.1:0-1563 GCF_000296735.1 Chrysochloris asiatica | reverse complement strand
ATGAGCCAGTGCACCCCAACCTCAAAGTGTTGTCTCCACTGGTGGAGACAGAGCCATTTCTCTCTTTGAAATGTACTTTCACTTGGACTTAATCTATGCTCCCCAATTCTACCAGGTCTTCTCTCATGGAGACAGACCTGTTTCTCGCTCTGAGGTGTGCTTTCATTTTGCAATAAAGAGCTTCTAAGTGAATATTGATTGTTTGTGTGTGATTGGAAAGTGGTGACTCAGTGGGACTAATTCTTTAGACCCCCCAAAAGCAAGAGAGACCGTGGAAAAAGTGACAGTCCTATGCAATAGATTTGTCCAATGCAACATATTGTTTGAATTCTTGACTGCTGCTTCCATGCATATTGATTTTAAATCCAAGTAAAATGAAGTCTTTGACAACCTCAAAGTTTTCTCCACTTAACATAATACGACTCCACAGCACATAACAACAACATCAACATCATAATATTATGGTGTGGTGGTGGTAGTTATGTGCTGTGGAGTTAGTTCTGACTCATAGAGACCCTGCATAGGGTTTCCAAGGCTGTAAATATTTATGGGAGCAGAAAGCTTTATCTTTCTCCTGAGGAATCTCTGGTAGTTTCGAATTACTGCCTGTGAGGTTAGCAGCCCAATTGGTAACCACTACACTACCAGAGCTCCTTTTAGTTGGTGTAGTGGTGTGGATTTTTGTTTGAGTTATATTAAGGTGCAACCCACACTAAAGGCTATAGTTGTTTATCTTCATCAATAAATATTTTATGTCCTCTTTTCTTTCAGCAAGCAAAGTTGTATTATCTGTATATCACAGGTTGTTTATGAGTCTTTCTCCAATCCTGATGTCAGGTTCTTCTTCATATAATCTGTTTACCTGAATTATTTGCTCAGTTTATAGATTGAATAAGTATGGTTAAAGAATGCAACCCTGGTGCACACCTTTCCTGATTTTAAACTGTTCAGTGTCCCCTTGTTCTGTTCAAGTGACTGTCTTTTGGCCTATGTACAGATTCCTCATGGGCACAATTAAAAGTTCTGGAATACATTTTCCCTGATATGCTGTCCATAGCTTGTCTTAATCCACACAGTTGAAAACAATTTCATAGTCAATGAAGCACAGGTAAATATCTTTCTTGGAGTCATGGTGTGGTGCCATAGGATAAGAACTCAATATCAAGGTCATTTTGAGACACAAAGCAGGCACTTAAAACTCACCAGCTGCTCTTCAGAAACCGTATGCATGGTTACTATGTGTTAAAATCTATTCTACAGCACTTAACAAAAAGATTATTCTTTGCTTTCAATAAAGATCCATCTGATGCTCACAGTGATATCCTTTGCAGCACATCCTCATCTAAATCCAGATTGAAACTCTGACACTTTCTTATCAGCATTACAGTGATTAGCGCAAGTAAGAACCAATGTTGAACAGAAAGTTTCTTATCATCATTGCAGTAATTAGCACAAGAAGCTAGAACCAACAATGTAGAATTGAAGATTAAGATAAATAGTGGTGTTATGGTAATAATTTGAATGAAAGAATTGTTGTGTGGTGCTGTTATGTGTGGTGAGAAA
>NW_006416625.1:3190-4143 GCF_000296735.1 Chrysochloris asiatica | reverse complement strand
TGACAACTTCAATCTTGTCTCTTTTTATGAAGATGTTATGTATTGGTACATTTATGATAATGTTTATATACAGTGAAATACAATCCATATTGAAAGCTGTGGCCTTTATTCTCAACAGTATTTCAAGTCCCCTTGACTTTTAGCAAGCAAGGTTGTGTTATCTGCATATCATAGGTTGTTAATAAGACTTGCATCAGTCCTGAAGCTACAGTCCTCTTTTAAAAAAAAATCCAGATTCTCAGATTATTTGCTAAGCCTAGCTTGAAAAATTATGTTGAAAGAATACAAACCTGGAGAACACCTTTCCTGATTATAAATTATTCAGTATCCCCTTGTTATATTGTAACAACTGCCTCTGAGTCTAAGTTCCTTATGATTAAAATTAAGTGTTCTGAAACATGCATTCTTCACAGTGCTATCCATAGTTTGTCCTTTACCACATACATAAAAACCTTTCTATAATCAATAAAGCACAAGTAGAAATATTTCTGATATTTTTTGCTTTCAACCAGCATCCATATGGTATCATCAATGATATTCTTACTTTTGAAGTCATCTTCTTCTGTATCTGACTTGAATTACTCACAGTTCCTTTCAATGTATTGTTGAAACAGTTTTGTAATTACCTTAAGAAAAAATTTACTTGCATGTGATATTAATGATTTTGTTTGATTATTTTCATATTCAATATTGTTACTTCTCTTTGGAATAGACACAAACACAGATTTCTTCCAGTTTGCCAAGAAGTTGTCTTCCATATTTGTTATCATAGATAAGTGAATTCCTCCAGTATTTAATAACTTTGTTGGAAGATTTCTATTTGCATTACATCAATTACAGGAAACTTGCTTTTGCCAATACAGTTAGTACTGTTTAAACTTCAATGCTATTGTCCCTGACCATATTCTACTTCTGGAAAGAATTGAACATCAACTTTTTTTTTTTTTTTTTTT
>NW_006416625.1:0-530 GCF_000296735.1 Chrysochloris asiatica | reverse complement strand
CTGTCTCATATTTCTTGTGGATATATACCAAGTAGAGGAATTGTTAGATCAAAACTTATTTATGGATCAGGAATATTCAGTAACACTTAATTGGGCTCATGAGGAATCAGTCCATCGACCAAAAAGCAGTTGTACGAACAGAATATGAAAACACTGAATGTTTTAAAATTGGGAAAATGTGCCAAAAGGAACTATTATTTCACCATACTCATTCAACCTGTATGCTGAGCAAATAATTCAAGAAGCTGGGTTATAGGAAGAAAAATGTGGCATCAGAATTGGAGGAAGACTCATTACCAACCTATGAAATGCAGATGAAACAACCTTGCTTACTGAAAGCAAAGAAGACTTAAAATACTTACTGATGCAGATCAAAGAACACCACCTTCAGTATGGATTCCAGCTCAATGCAAAACAAAAATCCTTACCACTGGACCAATAAACAACACCATTATCAATGGAGAAAAGATTGATGTTGTCAAGGACTTTATGTTCCTGCATCAATCATCCACACTCATGGAAGCAGCAGT
>NW_006416624.1:3413-4203 GCF_000296735.1 Chrysochloris asiatica | reverse complement strand
CTCAAAGTTTTTATTGTGAATTGAGTGATAGTTTACATGGGAGAACATCATTTTTACATTTGTTTCATTGCAGTGATCACAATCTCCTCCATACATCATCATTCAACAGCATTTGCTTCTATCCCCACTGGTTTTGTTGTTGTTGTTGTTAGGGGGGGGGTGTACACAAAAACACTCAAGAATATATAATAATTTAAATAACAAAAGTGCACATTCTGTGAGCCTGCCTCCTGGCCACCAACACACAGCCTTTCTCTTTCCATGAATCTAGAGTCCTCAGCTGCTATATCTCTCCATGTCACCATCTCTGCATGTATCTCTGATGTCACTGCTTCTCTGGATAGGGTCCCACATTCTGCTTGTGCTCTTCTCCCTTGATGGTCCTGGGATCCTCTGTTCCTGGACTGCAAGATTAACTACGGCCTTATTTTTGCTAAAAAAAACTTCTACCTTAACAGTTGTGATAGTCACAATTAGTCATGATAACAATTACTCACTATTGAATCATAAGAATCTTATCCCCATCTCTTTTCATCAGAATCATCTAAACAAGATGAATACTATTCAGTGGGAACTCTACCTTCCCCCACATAAACTCTGAAACTAAATTCCTACTTGAAATTTTGTAAGCCAGTCACTTGTGCTTTTATACCATCCCTCAGCCCCTGCCTCAGTTTATGTAGCCAATGTCTAAATTGTCAGTCCTTATCAACACTTTATACAGAGAGGAAAGGCTTGATCTGTACTGCAAAGACTCCTTCCTCTCAGTTTTTTTTTTTTTTTTTTTTTT
>NW_006416624.1:0-956 GCF_000296735.1 Chrysochloris asiatica | reverse complement strand
TTTCTTGTGGGTAAATACCAAGTAGAGGAATTGCTGGATCATAAGGTATTTCTATTTTCAACCTTCTGAGGAAACTCTATATTGCTTTCCAGAGAGGTTAGACCATTTTGCAGTCCCACCATAAATGCAGGAGTATCCCAGTCTCTCCACTTCCCCTCCAGCATTTATTGTCCTCTATATTTTTTTATCTTTGCTATAATTGTTGGTGTGAGATGATATCTCATTGTTGTTTTGATTTGCATCTCTCTAATGGTTAGTGATCATGAACGTTTCTTCATATGTGTGTTGGCTGCTCAGATCTCTTCCTTGGTGAAGTGTCTGTTCATTTCCTGTGATCAGTTTTTAATTGGGTTATATGTCTTTTTTCTTGTAGAGGTGTTGTAATTCCCTATATATTTTAGAAATGAGTCCTTTGTCTGTTATGTCATTGTAAAAGATTTTTTCCCATTCTGTGGGTTCCCTTTTTACTCTTCTTGTGAAGTCTTTTGATGCACATAAGTTTTTAATTTTTAGTATGTCCCACTCATCTATTATGTATACTTTTGTTTGTGTGGTTTTCAAAATGTTTTGTAGTCTGTGTATTCTCTGAATTAGCATCGTCACATTTGTCTCAATGTTTTCATTGATGGCCTTCATAATTCTGGGATTCACATTTAGGTTCTTAATCCATGTTGAGTTGGTTTTTGTATAAGGTGTGAGGTGAAGGTTTTGTTTCAGTCTTTTGCATATGGTTTTCCAGTTCTGCCAGCACCATCTGTTGAAAAGAATATCACCTCCCCATGCAATATATTTAGGTGTTTTGTCAAAAATCAATTGGCTGTATGTAGATGCATTAATTTCTGGATTCTCAATTCTGTTCCATTGGTCTATGTATCTTTCATTGTACCAGTATCAAGCTGTTTTGACCACTGTAGCCGTGTAGTAAATTTTGAAGTTGGGAAGTGATAGGCCTCCAA
>NW_006416623.1:2771-3472 GCF_000296735.1 Chrysochloris asiatica | reverse complement strand
GCCAAATAATACAATGGCCTATGAACTACCACCACCCAAGAGAAACATGCTCCTTAGATCAATCAACTATGAGAGACCAAAGGGTAACATCTGCTCAAAAGCAAAGATGACAAACTAGGGGAGGGCAAGGGAACCAGAGGAGTGCAAAGGAGATCTAGATCAGAAATAAGGAAATTTATACTGTGGTGGGAGGAGGGGCAGATTGCAACCAATGTCATGGACCAATTTGTGTGTCAACTACTGAATGGAGAACTAATTTGCTTTGTAAACTTTTGCCAAAACACAATAAAAGGTAAAAATAAATAAATTTAAGTACTTTGAGAATAATAATGATTGCACAATATAGAGAATGTAATCAACATCAACAGTCACTTTAAAACAAAGATGAAAAAATGTAAGGGGACAGGAAAACTAGACTCCTGGAAATGGAACCACAATCAAAATAATATGCATAGCCATGCATTGTGAAGAACAGTACCAAAGTCACTAAACAACTTTTGTAGAAAATTGTTGACTGACAGCCTAAACTTCTGTGTAAATCTTTATCAAAAATAAAATGTTGTTAGAGGCAGGGATTGATGGCGGCTAGGGTGGAGGTGCAGTGAGGTTCGCCATCAGCAATACCACAGAATATCAGGCAAAGCAGATCCAGGGCAGAGCAACAAAACTCGGAACCACATAGCTAGGAATAGTTAGAGTCT
>NW_006416623.1:0-726 GCF_000296735.1 Chrysochloris asiatica | reverse complement strand
TAGCCAACAGAATCCAGCAGCACATCAAAAAGATAATACATCATGATCAAGTGGAATTCATATCCATACAAGGATGGTTCAACATTAGAAAGATGATCAACATAATCCACCATATAAATAAGAAAAAAGAAAAGAACCACATGATCATATCAATTGATAAAGAAAAGGCCATTTGACAAAATCCAACATCCATTCCTGATAAAAACACTCAACAAAGGAATTGAAGGGAATTTTGTATATTCATATACATAAGAGCATATATACAAACCAACAGCCTACATACATTACTCTCAATGGAGAGAAACTGAAAGCCTTCCCTCTGCGAATAGGAACCAGACAAGGATGCCCTTAGTCACCACTCCTATTCAATATTGCGCTGAAGTCTTTGTAAGAGCTATATAGCAAGACAGTGAAATTAAAGGCATCCAAATTGGCAAAGAGGAAATAAAACTCTATTTGCAGATAATATGATCCTATATGTAGAAAACCCCAAAGACTCAGTAAAAAAGCTACTAGACCTCATTGGAAGATTCAGCAAAGTGGCAGAGTATAAAATCAACAAAAATAAGTTGGATTCCTCTATACCAAAAATGACAGCACTGAAAAGGACATTAGGGAAAAAAATACCTCCCAAATGATGAAATATCTAGGAATAAATGTAACCAGAGAAACAAAGGACTTATACAAAGAAAACTACAAAACACTACTAAAAGAAACCTACAAAAA
>NW_006416622.1:3568-4173 GCF_000296735.1 Chrysochloris asiatica | reverse complement strand
GCTCTCCTGCAATATCATTGCACAGATGTAGTTAGTTTGATTTCTTGTATCACATCTGGTGATGTTCATTTGTATAGCCATCTTTTATATTGTTTTAAAAAAAGGTATTTCAATGAAGAAGTTACTGGTCTCACAAAATTCTATTATGTGGTGTCCAGTATCATTTCTATCACCAAGGCTACATTTTCCAATCACAGACCCACATATTTCATATCCCACCTCTAAAGCCATTGCTAGCTCAATAGATAATGGAGTTAAAAAAAAAAATTAAGCTCTGATCTCTTAAAATCACTTAGCAAGTTTGTAAAAAGTTTGGTGTCCAAGCATCCTCCTCAGAGATTCTAATTTAATTGATGTAAAAAGTACACTGAGGGGGCTTTCTGGTTTGGAGGTGGCAAAGCAGTCAGGTAGGACAGGCTCCATGGGGGAGGGGCTGAAAACCCAGAGATGCAGTTCTCATGAAACTGCACCAGAGCTCTGGATCTAGCATAAGGCTCAGTACATTAGTTTCCTGCAACTTCCAGTGGAAAAAATCATGGAATAAAGGAAAACATTGTATTTTAGAGATTGGTCAAGGCACAGGACTCTCTCTGTAGCTATCCTGC
>NW_006416622.1:0-488 GCF_000296735.1 Chrysochloris asiatica | reverse complement strand
AGGAATAAATGAGATGGAAAACAGAAAAACTATAGAAAGAATCAACAGGATAAGAAGCTGGTTCTTTGACAGGATTAATAAAATTTACAAACCATTGGCAAAACTAATAAAAGAAAAGAGGGCGAGGACATAAATAACTTGCCTTAGAAATCACAAGGGTGATGTCACAATGGAACCAAACTAAATCAAAAGGGTAATAACAGAATACTATGAAGAGCTCTACTCAAGCAAATTCGAAAACTTAGAAGAGATGGATAAAATTTTAGAAAAATATGACCTACCTAAACATACTCAGAGTGAAGTAGAAAACTTAAACAGACCCATAACAAAAGAAGAAATTGATCAAGTCATAAAAAAAACTCCCAATCAAAAGAAGTTCAGGCCCAGATGGCTTCACAGGTGAGTTCTATCAAACATTCAGGGAAGAACTGTCACAAATTCTGCTCAAACTATTCCAGAATATAGAAGAGGATGGAAAACTTCCTAAT
>NW_006416621.1:2605-4267 GCF_000296735.1 Chrysochloris asiatica | reverse complement strand
TTAGTTTTAATTGAAAACTGTCACTTTGAATTTCAAGAAGATCTGTGCTCATGTGTAGTAGAACCCTCCAGGGGTGGAGGGTTGGGTGTCCATTCACTCAGGCATCCTCTCTGTTTACCAGAATGGAGGTGCATAGACAGCGAGAGGCCAATGAACAGATACCAAAAAAGAATGTCCACACCTGTATCTTCACAGTTCTGTCAGGCATTCGTGGCTGTTCTGATCCTCCCCCAACTTGGTCTCTCCCAAGATGGTGGCTCTGGGAGTAACTGAACATCTTGAATTAGAAATCAATGGATTTCTTGATTCTACTACAAATTCCCCTAGCTGTAAGCCTTCCAATCTTCTAAATATTCCTTTATATGTTATTTATATGTGGTTCAGAGTTCTAGCACCATCCCCTGAGCCTGTTTGGTCTGGTATACTGTGTTGTTGTTGGTGGAGCTCCTCACTGCACATCTACCCGATCCGCCATCTTAAGATGAAATATCCTAATTAGATTATAATTTATAAGTATTGATCCCAGTTTTGGGCTTCCTTCTTTTAAAGAACAGACATTTTAAATGTTGGTAAGTCTAATTCACTAATTTTTTGTTTTATGGTTTCTACATTTGATATTTTATCTCAGAAATATTGACCTAATCCAGGGATACAAATATTGTCCTTTATGTTTTCTTCTAGAAGTTTTATTGCTTTAGATTTTACATTTAAATGGAGTTTAATTTTGTATATAGTACAAGGTATAGATCAAAGTTTATTTTCTTATATAAAGATAGTCAATAGTTCCATTTGTTGAAAAGACTATTCTTTCTCCATTGAATTGTCTTTGCACCTTTATTAAAAATCACTTGTCTATTAATATTGGGTCTATTTCTGGATGCTATTCTATTGCACTGATCTATTTTTTTATCTTAATGTCACAGTTTTATTGCAATTCAATAACAAAGTTACAGACTAAGACTACCTGATTGTAACTTTGTTGTTTATTCACAGTAGATTTTACTATTCAAGGTCCTTTGCATATCTATGTGAATTTTATAAACACCTTATTGTTTCTAACTGCCCTTCACCTCACAGCCCCATTCTGTCCCCCTAAAAAAAACTTGCTGGGATTTTAGTTGAGATCTCACTGAATCTGTGGGTCATATTGGGGAACACTGGCATCTTAACATTATTGAATCTTCAAACCTATGAACACAAATATCGCTTTATTTGTTTAAGGTTTCTTTAAATTTCTCTTAACGATGTTTTACATTATCCAGTATACATATCTCATATGCTTTTAAAACTAAGCATTACTCTACATTTTTTTGTCATTGTAAAAAGTATTTTATAAAGTTTAATTTCTAATTGTTCCTTGCTAGTATATAGAAAGATGAGACTTTCTGCTCCTGTAGAGATTTACAGCTTCAGAAACCCTGTACAGGGTCGCTATGAGTTGGAACTGACTCCACGGCACATAACAACAACAACAAGTATATAGAAAAGGAGACATGGTGTGACACTTAAAGATTAGCACCTGACTGCTCACTATAGAGTGATAAGTTCAAACAACAGTGGTTTCTACTCATAATAGCCCTCTATAGTGTTTGTGAGAAGTAGCTGGTAAGCTTGAACCGCTGACCTGGCAGTTTAAACAGAACGTGCAATCTGGTTTTGTCA
>NW_006416621.1:0-880 GCF_000296735.1 Chrysochloris asiatica | reverse complement strand
AGAACAGGAAGAATCAGAGAAGTCCACAGAGGAGATCGTTGAAGAGCTTCTGGAAGAAAGTTTCCCTAACATCTTGAAAGATGATAAGATAAACATTCAAGAAGCGGAATGTATACCAGGAAGGATAGACCCCAAAAGAAAGTCACCAAGACATATAATAATCAGGCTCTCTAAAATCAAAGACAAGGAGAGAATCCTAAAAGCAGCCAGGGAGAAGAAAAGTGTCACTTACAAAGGCAAGCAAATCAGATTAAGTTTTGACTTCTCAGCAGAAACCATGCAGGCAAGAAGGCAATGGGGAGACATTTACAAAACCCTAAAAGGAAAAAACTGCCAACCAAGAATTGTCTATCCAGCAAAACTATCAACCAATATAATGGTGCAATCAAAACTTTCCAGGATAAACAGAATCTAAGAGATTTTGTCAAAACCAATCCAACACTTCAAAACATCCTAAAGGGAGTTCTTTGGGCTGAAAACCAACAAGAACAGACAACAATCAGAGATTGACAGGCATGGCAACACCACCTGGAACTCAATCCACAGATAGCAGAGTTCAAAACAGAACAAAACTACAACAAACTCAAAAGAGTTGGGAGGTCAACCAAAGATCAAAATAATATCAATGTCAAAGAAGGCAAAAATGTAGGAATAGAGATCCAGGTGATGAGGATATCAGGTAGATTACAGGATACAATAGATTTTCCTAAATGGAGAGAAAAGTTAATAGACTATAAGGTAACCCCAAAGAAAGTTAATACTTCACAACATACCATGAAAGTGAACTTCCAAGCAGAACAAGCAAACATGAAAACTAAGAAGAAACCGAGAAGAAATAGCACAAAAAACACAAACTCAGCACAAGAAGGCATGCAGAACA
>NW_006416620.1:2604-4192 GCF_000296735.1 Chrysochloris asiatica | reverse complement strand
CATCTAGCTAGCTCTCTGTATATGGACATGTTGGACTCATCAGCCATGTAGCCAGCTCTCTCTCTACGAATATGTTGGACTCATATGCCATGTAGCAAGCCCTCTATATATATACATGTTGGATTCATCTGCCATGTAACTACTACTCTGTATATGAACATGTTGGACTACTCTGCCATGTAACTAGCTCTTAGTATATGGACACGTAGGTCTCCTCTTCCATGTAGCTAAAAATTTCTAGATGGAAATGTTGCACTACTCTGCCAGACAAGTAGAAGAACATTTTCGAGTAGTGTGCCATGAAAGTAGCTCTCTGTATATGAACATATTCGACTTTTCTGCCTTGTAGCATGCTCACTTCATATGGACATGTTGGACTCATCAGGCATGTAGCCAGATCTCTCTATATGAACATGTTGGACTCATCTGCTTTTCAGCTAGTACTCTGTGTATACACATGTTAGACTTATGTGCCATGTAGTTAACTCTCAGTGTATGGATATGTTGGACTCATCTGCCATGTAGCTCGAACTCGGCATATGTAAATGTTGCACTATTCTGCCATGTACCTAGAACTCTGTATATGTTCATATTGGACTTGTATGCCATGTACCTAGTTCTCTGTACATGGACATGTTGGACTCATCAGCCATGTAGCCAGCTCTCTCTGTATGAACATGTTGGACTCATCTGCCTTTTAGCTAGTCCTCTATATATATACACATCATGGACTTATCGGCCATGTAGTTAATACTCAATATATGGACAAGTTGGACTCCTCTGCCATGTAGCAAGTACTCTGTATATGTACATGTTGGACTATTCAGCCCTGTAACTAGCTCTCAGTATATGGACACGTTGGACTCATCTGCCATGTAGCTAGAACACTGTATATAGAAATGTTGCGCTATTCTGCCCTGTAGCTAGTTCTCTCTATATGGACATTTTGGACTCGTCTGCATTGTAGCTCTCTGTGCATGGTATGTTGGGCTGACAAGCCATGTAGGTAGCTCTCAGTATATGAACATATTGGACTTGTCTGCCATTTAGTGAACTCTCTGTATATGCACATGTTGGTCTCAACAGCCATGTAGCCAGCTATCTCTGTATGAACATGTTGGACTCATCTGCCATGTAGCCAGTTCTCTATATATGGACATGTTGGACTACACTACTGTGTAGCTAGCTCTCAGTATATGGACACGTTAGACTCATCTGCCATGTATGTAGAACACCGTATATGGAAATATTGCACTACTCTGCCATGTAGCTAGCTCTCTGTATTTGGACATGTTGGACTCATCTGCAATGAAACCAGCTATCTGTGCATAGATAGGTTGGACTGATCTGTCATGTAGCTAGCTCTCAGAATATGGAAATGTTGGACTCATCAGCCATGTAGACAGCTCTCTGTGTATGAAAATGTTGGACTCATCTGCCTTGAAGCTAGCATTCTAAATAATCATGTGTTGGACTCATCTGCCATGTAGCTGTCACTCAGTATATGGACATTTGGACTCATCTGCCATGTAGCTAGGACTCGATATAGGGACATGTTGTACTGCTCTGCCATGTAGCTAGCTCTCAG
>NW_006416620.1:0-849 GCF_000296735.1 Chrysochloris asiatica | reverse complement strand
ACTCTGTATGTGGACAAGTTGAACTCCTCTGCCATGTAGCTTGCTCTTAGGACATGGACATGTTGGAGTCATCTGCCATGTAGCTAGCTCTCAGCATATGGACACGTTGGTCTCATCTGCTATGTAGCTAGAACTCTGTATATGAACATAATGGACTTTTCTGCCATGCAGCTAGCTGTATGTATATGGGTATGTTGGAATCATCTGCCATGTATCTAGAACTGTGAATACGGACATGTTAGACTTATACGGCATGTAGGAAGCTGCCTCTTATGAACATGTTGGACTCGTCTGCCTTGTAGCTAACTCTCAGTATATGGACATGTTGAAGTCATCTGCCATATTACCTAGTACTCTATATATGGACATGTTGGACTACTCTGCTATGTAGCTAACTCTCAGTACATGGACACCTTGGACTCATCTGCCATGTAGCTAGCTTTCTGTATATGGACATATTGGACTCATCAGCCATGTAGCCAGCTCTCTGTGAATGAACATGTTGGACTCATCTGCCATGTTGCTAGAACTCCCAATATGGAAATATGCACTTCTTTGCCACTTAGTTAGCTCTCAGTATATGGACATTTTGAACTCGTCTGCCACATAGCTAGCTCTCAGTACATGAACACGTTGGACTCATCTGCCTTGTAGCTAGTCCTCTATATACACACATGATGGACTTGTCAGCCATGTAATTAACTCTCCATATATGAACAAGTTGGACTCATCTGCCATGTAGCTACTCCTCTATATATACACATGTTGGATTTATCTGCCATGTAGCTAACTCTCAGTATATGGACACGTTGGACTCATCTGCCATGTATCTTGAACTGTGTATATGGA
>NW_006416619.1:3555-4141 GCF_000296735.1 Chrysochloris asiatica | reverse complement strand
CTTTCATGAGCTCCATCTAGACAGGTTGGAAACCACTCATTGGAGAGTATACCTTCCCCTGCACCCTCTGGAACTAGGCTCCCTCTTGAAAGCTTGTAAGCCAGTCACTTCTTGCCTTTGTAGCCCCCTCCATTTTGGGTGCCAGAAATGTTGGGGTCCAGCCTCGACAGGGAAGTGGGTTTCACGAAGTTGGGAGATATGGTAGGCAAAAAATATAGCATAGAGACAAAGAGACAATACAGACACAAAGAGACAGACAACAAGTATGATGCAAGCTGATGGGCAGACAGTTTTGCTGCAGACATTGCACACAAAACTAACTCTAGGTGGGATGTCTGGAGAAGCGAGAGAGAAAGAAACACTCGGAGACCAGAGTGGATACAAGCTGACAGGCAGATAGTCCTGCTGTCAAGAATGCACACCGAACTAGCTAAACCCCAGTCTTTTATTAACTTTTTTTAAGGAAGAGATCTTTACAGAAGAAGAATGTCATTATTCAGATAAGACAATGCTTAATGATTCACAGAGACAATCTTTAAGATAAATTAAGCCAGTAATCCTTTCTTGCTACAGTCCCAGGGAAGGT
>NW_006416619.1:0-1950 GCF_000296735.1 Chrysochloris asiatica | reverse complement strand
ATGTACAGTGGAGCCATTATAAGAGGCGTTATGTACATTAACATTTTCCCAAAAGCTACAATTACTGGAGTTAGAAGCATAAAGAACAAGTACAGAATGAACAATATTAAGACTAAAGAGAATTGCACAGAGGTAGCCATCCAGTGAGTTCGCAAAAACCTATGAACCTGGGACGTCAGGAGGGCACTTCCTTGGCCCTCAGGGTCCATGTGAACCCAGGACGTCAGAAGGTCACTTCCTTGGCCCTCAGTGTCCATGGCTCGCAATTCTGAAGAGGGCTCCGGAATTGGATTTTCATCCATCTTGTCACAGGGCCACAGCTTCTCAGTATGCTGTCCCCAGAAGTAACCAATGTCCAAGTTGCCCATACCTGTCTACTCTGTGTATGGAGGGGGTGGGAATGATCCTGCTCATAAAGATTTGTTCCCTCTTTTGAGCTATTACGTCCGTAAGTATAGGTCAAGTTCATCAAATTGTAGTGGATTACTCTTTTTTTCCTCTTCTTTCATCTTCTAGTCAAGTTCTGATCATCCAGCCATTGAAAGTGGGTACTATCTGCAAGTATGGGTGTTCTTGTGCATCTCCCTTCACTTCATATCAGCTGGATGCTTCACTCTGCACTCTAGTCCTCTGTGGCCATGTCCCTGTCTCTGGGCCCAGGAGTCCCCAGGTCTTGCCATACTGCCGGCCAACCAGGTCTCAACCCAGGTTGACAGGAGACTATTGAATGTGGTTGGATGTAGCTCACAAGTTCATTGCTGTTTCCCACCCACTTCCCCTTATCAGCGACCAACATGGTTGAAGTTTGTCTTTTAATGGTTGTGGATGTTCTTTCCTTTTTTTAACTGGACTGCATGTGATGGAGAAGGTAAGGAAAGGTTAGAGCAGGTGAGTCCTTAGATGGCCTGGGATGACTTAAGGCCATCCTACTATTTCTTGGAAGTGCCCTCCTTCTTGTTTGATTAAAATCCCATGAGTGTCTTATCTTTCCTCAGAAAAGTGATTGGGCAACTCAGGTGTTGTGTTTTTGTCAATTTCTTTCTCTGCCCCTTGACTTACCTCTGAATCAGAAAGCAAATCCAGGCAGGTGGAGGAGGGATCTCTGCTTGACATTGCCTGGTCTAACCAAGGAGTCTAGCTGACCACCCTCTGTCCCCTAGAGGGAGGTCCAGAAGATATATGAACTCAGGGATAGCGACATGAGGCCTTTAAGAGAGGAAGAGAAATCATGATGCATACCTATGTTGCTGTTGTTGTTAAGTGCTGTGGAGTCAGGTCCAACCCATAGCGACCCTGTATAGGGTTTCTGAGGTGGGGATGGTGAGCTTGAACCACCAACCTTGTTGTTCAAACCGATATTTGCAGTCCAGCACATTAACCACAGTGCCACACCAAGCCCCAGAACTAATTCCTAGATGCTGCTTCTGTGTGAATAAAGCATCACTCATTTTACACTTGAATGGAAAAAAAATAATCAACTCAACAATGTTCAGTTTTTATCTGGTGCTTAACTATTTCTTTTGAGTGTCACTCCACCCATCAATCGGTGGTGAGTTTGTACTGCACATTGGGGTGGGAGAGGTCCTAATACAGAGCTGAGCCTGTGCTTGCTCAGAAAGTGGGCCAGAGAATATGGTGGTTATGCTGTTTCCTGGGAAAAGAGGTGGGAGATGATGTCTTTTCCCTCATCCCATTCCAGGCAGCTAACCTGACACAAAACTAGGCCTTTCTCCTTTGCGAGCATCTCATCACTATCCAGTGGTAGGTAGAAAATGGGGTTCAAAATTAGACCAACTTCCTCTCCCATTTTCCCCAAATTTTCCTGTGCTAAATATATTAAACCTTACAGTTAAAAATCTATTTTAATTTCAATAACTAAGAACTTGGAGACCTGGTGAGGCGCTGAGGGTTAATGCACTTGACTGCAAGGTCGGTTTGAACTTCAAGGTC
>NW_006416618.1:2657-3219 GCF_000296735.1 Chrysochloris asiatica | reverse complement strand
GTCTGAGTTATATAGTACTGCTATCACAGAAATATCACATATAGATGACTTTAACCAACAGAAATGTCTTTTCTCAGAGTTCAGGAGACTAGAAGACCAAATTTCGAGTTCTGACTCTAGGGAAAAGCTTTCTCTCTGTTGGATTTGGGGAAAGGCCTTTTCGGCATCTATAGGTCTGGATCTTCTTTGCGGATCTCTCTGAGTCTTGACATCTATCTTCCCCTGGGTCTAGCGGTTTCTCAGTGAGAGAGGAAGCAAGCAACTTCAGGTCAAAAGGATGCACTCCACTCCTGACTCTCCTTTCTTCGTGGTAATAGGTTTCTCTGATCTCTTCTTACTATATCTCTTGTAAGATAAAAGGTAGAGTCCTGGTGTGGCACTGTGAGTTAATACAATGGACAGTGAAGTCAGTTCGAACTGCAAGCTCAGCAGTTCAAGCTCACCAGCTACTCCTCAGAAATGCTATTCAGGGTCACTATGGGTTGGAACTGACTCCACGGCACTTAACAACAACGACATTTTTACCGGAGCAGAAAGCCTCCTCTTTCTCCCATGAGCAGGT
>NW_006416618.1:0-538 GCF_000296735.1 Chrysochloris asiatica | reverse complement strand
GCTTGTCAATCTCTGGTTGTTTCCTTTTCTTGTTGGTTTTCAGTCCAAAGAACTCCCTTTAGGATGTTTTGAACTGCTGGATTGGTTTTGATAAAATTTCTTAGATTTTGTTTATGCTGGAATATTGATTATACCATCGTATTTGACAGTTTTTCTGGATAAGCAATTCTTGATTGGCAGGTTTTTTTCTTTTAGGGTTTTGTATATTGCCTTATTGCCTGCATGGTTTGTGCTGAAGAGTCAGAGCTTAATCTAATTTGCTTGATTTTGTTAGTGACACTTCTCTTCTTCCTGGCTGCTTTTAGGATTCTCTCCTTGTCTTTGATTTTGGAGAGCTTGATTATTATATGTCTTGGTGACTTTCTTTTGGGGTCTTCAACTATATCCTCTGTGGATTTCTCTGATTCTTCCTGTCCATGAATGCCAGTATTTCTTCAGATTTTTTTTTTTTTTATCCTTTTTCCACATGCTCTTCTGTCTTAGCAGTATTGAGAGATTTGTCTTCCAGTTTGCTGGTTCTGGCTTCCATCTCTTCTAT
>NW_006416617.1:3483-4190 GCF_000296735.1 Chrysochloris asiatica | reverse complement strand
TGTCTCCCTATATTACATGAGAAGAGTCAGCAGCCACTGCCAAAAAGCCAAGCTGCAATCACACCTTATAAAATACCAAAACCCAGGCAAGAACCGCTACCAGCTGCCTTATAATAGGGAGGCAGGCAACACCTGTGAAAGTTACTCTGAATTCACCAATAAAAACTGTGAAAAGGGAAGACCACACCCTGATCACATCTTCCTGGAAGCAATCAGAAAGCATTAAAAAGTACCAAAATACATACTCATTTATGTATTAGGGCTGGAGATAAACATTAAACATGTCCAAAAAGCAAAGGCAGATGTCCATATCAGCACATGTCCAGAAAATAGATAAAATATCTGAGACAAATGACCTAGAAGTAGACCTGGACTCTATTCTGGAAGGAGGGCAGGCCCTGGAAATGACTGAGAAAGAATGCATAAAAATGACTATAACGTGTTTCAAAACACTTTACAATGGAGTTGAGAAAAATAAGGAAGAAGTCCGAAAAGTGCTACAAGAGCAATCAAACAAGATAGATACAGCATTAGAACCAATTCAAACCTTACAGAAAGAGGTCCAAACAATCAATAACAAAATGGCAGAAATAGAAAATTCTCCGAAAGGGCAGAGGAGTAGAATAGATGAGATAAAAGGAAGAGTCAGTGAGCTAGAAGACAAATCTCTCAATACCACTAAGATAGAAGAACAAACACAAAAAAGG
>NW_006416617.1:0-579 GCF_000296735.1 Chrysochloris asiatica | reverse complement strand
TCTTCTGCCTATGACTGATTGGAATACCTAAAATGGGGCTACAGCGTACCCAGTGAACGAGGCTTCTTGCGGAGTCTTTGCAATATATAAAACTATAGGTAGAAACCAGAACCACATCCAGATCTCCAGAAATGAGAAATCTCCACTTGAAAGGACGAGCAGACCACCCTGGAGTGGCTAGAAGAATAAACGATACCTCTTGAAAGAAAGATCTGAAGGAAAAATGGAGGCAGATGGACTGTAACTACAAGAACAAACAAATCGCTTCCCTAGGAAACATCAAGGCAAGTGGCCAGGTCCTCTCAATGTAGACCCCCTTCCAAGACTAAGACTCAACGGAAATGTACACTCTGATTGGTGACCACACACATCACCGATGGGAGGAAGTGGGGTAAAAGCAGTGATGAATCGGCATGCTATGCCCCACGATGTTCAGTGAACTTCTGTGGACCCAGTTGGGGACCTGTTTGGCAAGCAGTGTAAGGAGACCTGGGGACTCTTGGGCCCACAGTGGTGTGGCCATGGAGGACTCAAGAGGAGAGTCGAGCTACCGGCTGATGGGAAGAGAGGGCATGTATG
>NW_006416616.1:3085-3936 GCF_000296735.1 Chrysochloris asiatica | reverse complement strand
TTAAGGTCAGCAGTTCGAAACTACCAGCCGCTCCGCGGGAGAAAGATGAGGCTTTCTGCTCCCATAAAGATTTACAGCCTTGGAAACCTTGTACAGGATCGTTATGAGTCAGCACCGACTCCGCTGCACATAACAACAACAACAATACTTTGTGAATGTGACCTTGTTTGGCAAACAGATTCTTTGAAGATGTTATTGGTTAGCCTAACATAAACTTATACGGGGTGGGGTGGATCCTAATCCTATCTAACTGGTCTCCTAATAAAAGTGGAAAATATACACAGAGACACAGGCAGGACACCATGTTTTGATGCAGCTCCAAGTCAAAGGATGTCTGGAGCTATCCAAAGCCAGAAGAGAGGCATGGAACACATGCTCTCTCAATGCCTCAGAACCAACACTCTAAAATGGATCTGGGATTACGAGCCTTCAGAATTGTGAAAAGGTCAATTTATTACACAGGGGAGGGAGATAGGGGAGAGGGAAGGTAAGTAAGTAGATTAATCGATGGAATGAGCAAGCTCTTATTCACTGAATGTATATATACTTGCCAGGATCTGAGATACTGCCTTTATGGTGGTCATCTGTACTACCTTTAACCCTTATCACAGTTCAGTAGGATAAGTAAGCTGTGTTAATAAGTCTCATATGGCATTTCAAAAGCAGGTATCCCGATTCACAAATCTGTGCTAATACTTAACACTAAAGGTAGAAAAAAAGTTTACATTAAGTCTGATTGAAGGTAGTTTTGAACTTAAGTCTTGGAAACCACTGCCCCTCACCCCAATTTAACTAGTTCATTTCCTCCTACTTCCCAGGTGAGAAAACATCCTCTTTTGCCCACAACAGCC
>NW_006416616.1:0-1480 GCF_000296735.1 Chrysochloris asiatica | reverse complement strand
GTGAAGCGTCCAGCTGATATGAAGTGAGGGGAGATGCACAAGAACACCCCTACTTGCAGATTGTACCCACTTGATCTGGCTTCAATGGCTGGATGATCAGAACTCAACTAGAAGAAAGAAGAGGAAAAAAAGAACAACCCACTAAAATTTGATGAACTTTACCTATATTTATGGATGTAGTAGGTCAAAAAAGGGAACAAATCTTTATAGCGAGGATCATTCCCACCACCTCAGTACACAGGGTTGACAGGGATGGGCTATCCAAAAAAAGGGGAGGGGGCTACAAAGGCAAGAAGTAACTGGCTTACAAGCTTTCAAGAGAGAGCTTAGTTCCAGACTGGGTAGGGGAAGGTAGGATCTCCACTAAATGGTTTCCAATCTGTTGGGACGGGGCTAATGAAAGGAGATGGGGATAAGACTAGTGTGGTACAATAGTGAATAACTGCTATCAGGACTGACTGTGAGGGTCGGAAATGTAAAGGTAGATATTTTGTAACAAAAGGAGGTGAGTGATTGATTTTGCAGTCCAGGAGCATAGGTCCCTATGACCATTAAGTGAGAAGAGCAGGGTGCGGGATCCTACACAGAGAGGCAGTGACACCAGGGATGAAGACAGAGACAATGATGTGGACAGATGGAGTGACTGGGGACACTGGACTCAGGGAGGGAGAGGGGCTGTGTGCTGACAGCAGGGAGGCAGGCCTGTGTGGTGTGCCCTTTGGTTACTTGATGATGCATGGAGAGGATTGTAATCATTACAATGAAACACAATACGATAGAAAGAATATAAAACTGATTTTCTCCCATGTAAACCCACATAATTCACAATAAAGACTTTAAAACACAAACAAACAGGTTTTACAGAGAATGGTGTGACTGTGTGGATTCAGGATAATCTCTGTTTTCTCAGACTTCTGGTGTATTATTACAAGGATGACTTTTTATAATTCACAATAAAGACTTTAAAAAACAAACAAACATAGGTTTTACAGAGAATGGTGTGACTGTGTGGATTCAGGGTAATCTTTTCTAGACTTCTGGTGTATTATTACAAGGATGACTTTTTATGAGATTCCACCCAGTCCCATGGGGAAGGGAAGACTACGATGTCTGTCTTCTCTGAAATTCTAGAGGTAGTTTCTTAATCCTCCCTTCCACTGCTAACCTGTTTCCTGAGGAAGGAGTATCAGCAGACCTCTTGTCCCACTAGACTAGATCTCCTGTGGGCACTTTACTTCACCCTTTCACCTGACCCAACTTCAGTTCTCTCCATTCTGGGCAATAAGCACCCAAGAAGAGGGCTTCTAGTTCCCTATCCTTCATTCTACCCCACCCAATTCGCGTTCTCTACCTGCAATGAGAAAGCGCTGCCATTCTGTAGCAGCTCTGGGACTCCTATACAGGACACATTCTCTAGTTCTCCATACCTTTGTTCAACAGAATCTCTATCTGCTGCTTTTCTGGCTCATAAAGTTAGGAA
>NW_006416615.1:1661-4070 GCF_000296735.1 Chrysochloris asiatica | reverse complement strand
ATATAGGTAACTGACGGGGCTTGGTGATCAGAGCTGGGGTTACTACCAATCCAGTTAATATAGGTAACTGAAGGGAATAGGTGCTCAGAGGTTGGTTTCCTACCAATGTGGTTAATATAGGTAACTGAAGGGGATGGGAGATCTGACCTGGGGGTCCTACTAAAGTGGTTAATATAGGGAACTGAAGATGCTGGGAGCTAAGAGATGAGGGTCCTACCAATGGGGTTAATATAGGGAACTGAAGGGGGTGGGTGCTCAGAGCTAGAGATCCTACCAATGGGGTTAATATAGGGAACTGAAGGGTCTGGGTGCAAAATCTGGGGGTACTTACAATGGTTTTAATAAAGGTAACTGATGGGGCTGGGTTATCAGATATGGGGGTCCTACCAATGGGGATAATATAGGTAAGAGAACGGCCTGGGAGCTTAAAGCTTGAGGTCCTACCAATGGAGTTATAATAGGTAACTCTACAGGCTGGGTGCTAAGAGCTGGGGGTCCTACCAATGGGGTTAATATATGTAACTGAAGGTGCTGGTAACTCAGAGATGAGGGTCCCACCAATGGGGTTAATATAGGTAAATGAAGGAACTGGAGCTCAGAGCTAGGGTTCCTAACAATCCGGTTTAGATAGGTAACTGGTCGGTGTGGGAGCTAAGAATGAGCGTCCTTTCAGTAGGGTTAATATAGCTAACTAAAGGGCTGGGTGCTCAAAATTGGGGTCCTACTAATGTGGTTGATATAGGGAACTGAATGAAGGTGCTGGGAGCTCAGAGATGAGGGTACTACCAATGGGGTTAATATAGGTAACTAAATGGGCTGGGTTCTCAGAGTTGGGGGTCCTATCAATGGTGTTAATATAGGTCAGTGAGGGGCCGGGGAGCTCAAAGCTAAGTGTCCTACCAATTGGGCTAATATAGTTAACTAAAGGTGGTGCAGCTCAGTTCTGGATGTCCTACCAATGCGGTTAATATAGGTAATTGGAGGGGCTGGGTTCTCAGAGCTGGGGGTCCTACCAATCCGGTTAATATAGGTAACTGAAGGGGCTGGGTGCTCAGAGGTGGGGATCCTACCAATGTGGTTCATATAGGTAACTGAGGGGATGGCAGCTCAGAGATGGGGGTCCTACTTATGTGGTTAATATAGGGAAATGAAGATGCTGGGAGCTCCGAAATGAGGGTCCTACCAATGGGGTTAATAGAGGTTACTGAAGGGGGTGGTTGCTCAGAGCTGGAGATCCTACCAATGGCGTAAATATAGTGAATTGACGGGGCTGGGTGCACAAGCTGGGGGTACTTCCAATGGTTTTAATAAAGGTAACTGATGAGGCTGGGTGATCTCAGATGGGGGTACTACCAATGGGGATAATATAGGGAACGGAAGGGACTGGAACCTTAGAGCAGGAGGTCCTACCAATGGAGTTAAGATAGGTAACTGAAGGGGCTGGGTGCTAAGAGCTGGGGGCCCTACCAATTGGGCTAATATAGGTAACTGAATGGGCTGGGTGCTCACAGCTGGGGGTCCTACCAATGGGGTTACTATAGGTAACTGAAGGGGTTGGGAGCTCAGAGCTAGGGGTCCTACTAATGTGGCTAATATAGGGAATTGAAGATGCTGGGAGCTCAGAGATGAGGGTACTACCCATGGAGTTAATATAGGTAACTGAATGGGGTGGGTGCTCAGAGCTAGAGATCCTACCAATGGGGTTAATATAGGTAACTGAAGGGGCTTGGTGCTCAGAGAGGGGGGTCCTACCAATGGGGTTAATATATGTAGCGGAAGGGACTGGGAGCTCAGAGCTGAGGGTCCTACCAATGTGGTTAATATAGGGAACTGAAGGTGCTGTGGGAAGATCCTATTAATGTGGTTAATATAGGGAACTGAAGGGTCCTACGAATGGGGTTAATATAGGTAACTGAATAGGATGGGTTCTCAGAGCTGGGGGTCCTACCAGTGGTGTTACTATAGGTCAGTGAAGGTGGGGGAGCTCAGAGCTTGAGGTCCTACCAATGGTGTTAATATAAGGTGCTCTAACCTGGGGTTCCTAACAATGGGGTTAATATAGGTAACTGAAGGTCCTGGATGCTCAAGCTGAGGGTCCTACCAATGTGGTTAATACAGGTAACTGAAGGGGCTGGGTGCTCAGAGCTTGGGGTCCTACTAATGGAGTTCATATAGGTAAATGAAGAGGCTGGGTGGTCAAGCTGGGGATCCCACCAATGGTGTTAATAGAGGTAACCTACGGGGTTGGGTGCACAGAGCCGAGGCTCCTACCAATGGATATAGGTAACTGAAGGCACTGGGTGCTCAGAGCTGGGGGTCCTACCAATGGGTTTAATATAGGTAAAACTGAAGGGGCATGGTGCTCAGAGCTGGGGTCCTAACAATCAGGTTAATATAGGTAACTGAGGG
>NW_006416615.1:0-1348 GCF_000296735.1 Chrysochloris asiatica | reverse complement strand
GAGGGTCCTTCCAATAGGGTTAATATAGGTAACTGAAAGGGCTGGGTGCTCAAAACTGGGGGTCCTACTAATGTGGTTAATATAGGGAACTGAAGGTATTGGGAGCTCAGAGATGAGGTTCCTACCAATGGTATTAATATAAGTAACTGAAGGACTGGGAGCTCAGAGCTGGGGTTCCTACCAATGCAGTTTATATAGGTAACTGAACGGGGTGGGAGCTAACAGATGAGCGTCCTTCAAATAGGGTTAATATAGGTAACTGAAAGGGTTGGGTGCTCAAAATTGATGGTCCTATTAATGTGGTTAATATCGGGAACTGAAGGTTCTGGGAGCTCAGAGTTGAGGGTACTACCAATGGGGTTAATATAGGTAACTGAATGGGCTGGGTTCTCAGAGCTGGGGGTCCTATCAATGGTGTTAATATAGGTCAGTGAAGGGGCTGGGTGCTCAAAGCTAAGTGTCCTACCAATTGGGTTAATATAGTTAAGTAAAGGTGGTGCAGCTCAGTTCTGGAGGTCCTACCAATGCGGTTAATATAGGTAATTGGAGGGGCTGGGTTCTCAGAGCTGGGGGTCCTAAAAGTGGCGTTAATATAGGAAACTGAAGGGGTTGGGAACTCAGAGCTGGGGGTCCTACCAAAGGGGTTAATATAGGTAACTGAACGGGCTGGGTGCTCAGAGCTGAGGGTCCTACCAATCCGGTTAATATAGGTAACTGAAGGGGCTGGGTGCTCAAAGGTGGGGATCCTACCAATATGGTTAATATAGGTAACTGAAGGGGATGGCAGCTCAGATATGGGGGTCCTACTAAAGTGGTTAATATAGGGAAATGAAGATGCTGGGAGTTCAGAAATGAGGGTCCTACCAATGGGGTTAATAGAGGTTACTGAAGGGGGTGGTTGCTCAGAGCTGGAGATCCTACCAATGGTGTTAATATATGGAACTGAAGGGGCTGGGTGCACAAGCTGGGGGTACTACCAATGGTTTTAATAAAGATAACTGATGGGCCGGGGTGATCTCAGATGGCGGTACTACCAATGGGGATAATATAGGGAACGGAAGGGACTAGGACCTTAGAGCTGGAGGTCCTACCAATGGAGTTAAGATAGGTAACTGAAGGGGCTGGGTGCTAAGAGCTGGGGATCCTACCTATTTGGTTAATATAGGTAACTGAAGGGGCTGGGTGCTCACAGCTGGGGGTCCTACCAATGGGGTTAATATAGGTAACTCAAGGGGATGGGAGCTCAGAGCTAGGGGTCCTAATAATTTGGCTAATATAGGGAACTGAAGATGCTGGGAACTCAGAGATGAGGGTCCTACCAATGGAGTTAATATAGGTAACTGAAGGG
>NW_006416614.1:2763-4051 GCF_000296735.1 Chrysochloris asiatica | reverse complement strand
TTTTTTTAAAAATGTTTTATTGTAAATTATGTTATAGTTCACATAGGAGAACATTAGCTTTACATTCATCCTATCATATATCATTTCATTGCCATGGTTACAATCCCCTCCATGAATCATCAACCAACCAAAGGGTATACCCTACAAGCCTGCCCCCTGGTCGTCAGAACACAACCTCTCTCCCTATCTGGGTCTAGAGTCCCAAGTTTTTCCTTTTCTCCACTTCATCGTCTCTGTCTCCATCTCTGGCATCACTGCCTCTCTGGGTAGGGTCACACATTCCGCTCTTCTCCATTGATGGTCCAAGGACATCTGCTCCTGGACTGCAAAGTCAACCACTCCCCTCATTTTGTCACAAAATGTGTATCTTTACATTCCCAACCCTCACAGTCAGTCCTGATAGCAATCATTCACTATTGTGCCACATGAGAGCCATCCCCATCTCGTTTCATCAGCCCTTTCATGCCCAGAAAGATTGGATACTACTCAGTGGAGATTCTACTTTTCCCCGCATCCTCTGGATCTAGGCTCCCTCTTGAAAGCTTGTGGGCCAGTCATTTCTTGCCTTTGTAACCCCCCATTTTGGGTAGCCAATGTCTAAGTTTCCCATGCCTGTCTACCCTGTATTTTGAGAGGGTGGGAATGATCTTGCTGTAAAGATTTGTTCCCTCTTTTGAGCTACTGCATCCATAGGTGTACGTAAAGTTCATCAAACTGCATCAGATTACTCTTTTTTTTCCCTCTTATTTCTTCTTCTATTTGAGTTCTGATCACCCAGCCATTGAAACCAGGTCAAGTAGGAATTATCTGCAAGTGTGGGTGTTCTTGTGCGTATCCCCTCACTTCTTATCTGTTTGATGCTTTATTCTCCATTCTAGTCTTCTGTGGCTCTTTCAGTGATCTGGGCCTAGGAGTCCCCAGGGCTTGCCACAGTGCTGGCCAACCAGGTCTCCACCCAGGTTCACAGGAGTCTATTGAACATGGTAGGGCTTAGCTTGCAGCTTCTTTGCTGTTTTCCCCTCATTTCCCCTTATTGGTGACCAACGTGGTCACTAGTCAGAATGCATGTCTGCTCATGTAATCCCATTGAGTCTTAGTCATGGAAGAGAGTTTGCCCTAAGGGGACCTGACCACATACCTTGAAGTCTCCTGGGTGAGCAATTTACTTTTTCTTGTAGTAATGAGTCAGACTGCTATTACTGTTTTGTGTTTTTCCTGTTGATCTTTTGAAATCCCACCAGCAATGTAGGAGGGTCCCAGTCTAACCACATCCTTGTCAGCATTTATT
>NW_006416614.1:0-664 GCF_000296735.1 Chrysochloris asiatica | reverse complement strand
AGTATTAGTGTTTTCTCCCTCTTTTCTTTTGTTAGGTTTGCCAGTGGTCTGTCAATTTTGTTACTCCTTTCAAAGAATAAGCTTCTCGTCCTGTTGATTCTTTCTATTATTTTTCAGTTTTCTATCTCATTTTTTTTTTGCTCTAATCTTTATTATTTCTTTTCTTTGGGTGGCTGTAGGTTCCTTCTGTTAGTCTGTTTCTAATTTTTGTAGATGCTGTGTTAATGTGTAAATTTTGTTTCATTCTTTTTGGGTGTGTACATTTATTGCAATATATTGTCCTTTCAGCCCTGCTTTCACTGTTCCCAAAGATTTTGGTTTGTTGTGTTTTAATTCTCATTTGTTTCTTGTTACTTTGTGAGTTCACATTGTATTTCTTCTACTACCCAGTAGTATTTCAGCAGGATGTTTTTCAGTTTCCATGTATTTGACTTTATTTCCTTGGTCTTCCTATTGTTGGTTTTAATTTGATTGCATTGTGGTCTGACAAGATGCATTGTAGTATTTTGATATTTGTAAATTTATGGAGATTTGTTTTGTGGCCTAACACATGGTCTAGTCTGGAAAATGTTCCATGTGCACTGGAAAATAATGTGTCATTGGTTTGAATGTGTATTGTGCTATCCTTGCTCTATAAACATCTATGAGGTCCAGTTGGCTGATT
>NW_006416613.1:1631-4020 GCF_000296735.1 Chrysochloris asiatica | reverse complement strand
TTCTGCTCCCGTATATATTTACAGCCTCAGAAACCCTGTCCACGGCCGCTATGCCTCTTACATGACTACATTGCACACAATAATAACAACAGGGTTCATGTGTACCAACAGGTGAACTTGAACTACTAGCCTTTCAGTTAAAATGGCTTTGGAGTAGGCCTCAATAACCAACACGCCCACACAAAGCCGCCAAATCTCGCTCTTGCTCCAATTCTCGTGCCAACTCTCGTGCCAATTCCTGCACCAAATCTCTCGCTAACTCTAGCTCCAGATCTATTCGCCTGTCCCTCTAGCTCTCATTATCTTGATATATATATATATATATATATGTATATGTATATGTATATGTATATGTATATGTATATGTATATGTATATGTATATATGCCTATAAACATGCCATAAAGTTGTTTCTGACTCATACTGACCCTGTACAGGCTTTCTGAGAGTGTACATCATTATTGTAGCAGAAAGATTCATATTTTACGTATGAAACAGCTGGTATTTTCCAACTGCTGACTCTCAGTGAGGTTTTAAGCCTGATTTATAACATCTACTCCAACAGAGCTCCTTATGTAAGACCCTGTATAGGGATTATGACAAGCAGCTGGTGAGCTTGAACCGCTTGCTTTGCAGTTCAAACAGCTTTGCTGTCTGGCGAATTAACCCACAGCGACACACCAGGATTCTGAATATATTTATTCATAAATATAAATATAAACATAATCATAAATATGAACACATAAATATATTCATATATATATTGTTGTGAGTCCTGGAGTTGGTTGTGACATAGGGATCCTATACTGGGGTTCTGAGGCTGTGAAAATCCAAGGGAGCAGATATTCTCATCTTTCTGCCCCGGAACAACTGGTAGTTTCGAACCACTGACTGTGACGTCCACAGCCGGATTCTTAATGACTATGCTAACAGAGCTCCGAATGTACATATATATATAAATTTATAGATAGATAGATATACCACTGAATCTGTTCTGACTCATAGGTACCCTCTAAAGGGTTTCTGAGGTTGTAAATCTTTATGGAAGCAGGAAGCTTCATCTGTTTCGCATAGGATAGCACGTTGTTTTAAACTACTGACACCCAGGGAGATTTGAAGCCTGATTCTTAACCTCTACTCTACCAGAGCATCTTAGGTAAGACCTTGTATAGGGTTTCCGAGGAGCAACTGGTGAGCTTGAACTGCCTACTTTGCAATTCCAACAACTTTACAATGTGCCGAATTAAGCCACGGCACCACACCAGGTCTTTGAATAGATTTATTTATGAATATATATGTATGTTGTTATATGTCCTAGAATTGGTTCTGACACAGAGATCCTATACAGGGTTTTTGAGGCTGTAAAAATTCACAGGAGCAGAAAGCCTCATCTTTATGCCATGGACGAGCTTGTAGTTTTGACTGCTGACTTTGAAGTTCACAGCCAGATTCATAATCACTATGCTAACAGAGCTCCGTATGTACATATATATATATAAATTTATATATATACATATATATATATTTGTAGTCTTGTGGTGTGGCTGTGGTTTATTAGACTGCAAATCCGACTGAACTGGACGGTTGGTACTTCAATTTCACCAACGGCTCTTAGAAAACCCTATATATACAGTATGCATATAAGGAGCTCTGGTAGGGCAGCGGATTTATAATGAGCTCAGATATTGTAGTTGGTAAGAACCTGGGTGCGAACCTTACGGTCAGCAGTTCGGATCCACCAGCCACTACCAGAGACAGATGAGGCTTTCTTCTCACGTAATGATTCACAAACTGTGAAACGCAGTACAGATCCGCTGTAGGTCGTATATGATACCACGGCACACCACAATAACAACTGGGTATCCGAGGAGGATGTGATGAACTTGAACTGACATCCTTGCAGTTAAAATGGCTTTCAAAACTGGCGAAATAAACCACAGCGCAATAAACCACAGTATTACACCAAGACTTCAAGTCACTCTCCCTCTATTAATCTCTCTGTCTTTATATAGTTAGATAAATAGATAGACACATAGATACATAGGTAGACACATAGATAAACAGATAGATAGACAGACAGACAGACAGACAGACAGACAGACAGACAGATAGATAGATAGATAGATAGATAGATAGATAGATAGATAGATAGATAGATATAACACTGATCGGTTCTGACTCATGGATTCCCTCTACAGGTTTTCTGAGAATGTACATCATTATTGTAGCAGAAAGATTCATATTTTACGTATGAAACAGCTGGTATTTTCCAACTGCTGACGCTCAGTCAGGTTTTAAGCCTGATTTATAACATCTACTCCAACAGAGCTCCTTATGTAAGACCCTGTATAGGGATTATGAGGAGCAGCTGGTGAGCTTGAACCGCCTAC